>NC_086322.1:44857578-45130078 GCF_036172605.1 Pelobates fuscus | reverse complement strand
GACCGAACCTAAGAAGGTGTTACCTGTATACATACAAAAGGAGACTAGGAGTCAGTCTTCCGTCAGCCCCTGATGAAGGTGCATCACAGTAAGCACCGAAACGCGCGTCAGGCTCATACTACTTTCTATTTCTTTTCACTAGGGCTATCTATCACTATGTGCAGGTAACCAACATCCTAAGTATGGTTCTGCACATAGAGTCACTTTATTTTTTCATTCTTCTTTTTTACCTCCTAACTGGTCACTACCTTTTTGTTAAGGCTCATTCATTCTGACACTGCTCAGTCTGGGACGGAATAAGAACTGCTTTTTGCATCACTATTACTAGTTTTTAGCTGTTTAGTGTTACAGCCACTGCACTATTATTGAAAGGGTCATTATTTATCCCTTACAGGTGCTTACATGTACACTATTCTAGCGATTAGCAGCCATATGTCCCATTAAGTCTGTCTTTTGTAATGGCCGATTATTGTGTTTTAGGATGTGCATTTACAGGCTGTAGGCTCTAGTAACGCCATCACTATTCACACTGCACTTTACAACAATACAGGCGGTTTATAGTGACCAGTCTCCCAGTTACCTACCTTACACGCTCAGAGCTACTAGACTTGACCCTATGTACTGTCTATTAAAGTCTCTAGTCAGTCGCTATTTAATGAGCCTAGTAAGCTAGTGTATGTTTACTGGGATATTTTGGAGGTGAGCCATTAAGGCTTGATTGCACTACATAGATTTTTCCATTCACATTCCTATGCTAACTATTAACTACACTGATCGTAGAACATTAATGCTTATATCTACATTTACCTTATACTCCAGTTTATACTCTGTTCGGTCGGATCTTTCCAACTTTTGAGTATTTTTTCTTTCTTTTTCGAATAGGGGTTATGCCCCAGGACACCTCTGGAGTGTCCAACTAGGTGTACCTCCACCAGTGGGACGGATCCTAACTTTTGGACCCTTCTACACAGGTGGAGTTTCTTTTGTTATTCTCATATATATATATATATATATATATATATATATACACACACACACACACACACACAAAATAATTAAAAGGAGAAATTAAACAATGTCTCTATTTTTTCTCCTCCTCCACAATGTTTGCCCCTGGCTTTGCCTGGTCTCAACTAGATTTTGATGTTATTTGCTAAAATGTTTACTATAAATTTTAAATAAAATAGTGCACCTCATGAGAAAAAAAAAAAGGGTTAACAAAAGTTCTATTTGAATTTCAATGTTTTATTATATTTTGTTTGTATTTTCCGCTCATGTAACAGTTTCTATGTGTATCCTTGGGTGTCATTGTGTAATTATCCTCCTGTCAGTGGCACAATAAAACATTACCAGGCAGAGTGCCAGAGACGGTGTTGGTCATTTTAATGGTGGCGCCCTAGGCTGACTATTTCTTTACAGGCTCCTGCTATGCATTTTGCAATCCGTGTGTGTGTGTGTTGGCATTGGCGTACGTCGTAGAATGCATAAAGTATAAAATGTTTGTGTTTATGTAACATGTATGCAGTACTGCAGAAATTGCAATATTATGGAAAACTTAAGTATTGTTGGTAATACAATCATACAAATCTAAATACTTTACCTATTAATACTACAGCAATGGTTTGGATCTACAGGACAGAGTCCACTATCTCCTAGTACTGTGCAACGGCATGTTGCTGTTGGTGAATTAAAATTCATAGAGAAAGAAGCCATTTCAATCACTCCCAGTTAGAAAACTGTGTAGAACAAAATAAGGTAGAACACATCTTGATTTGCTTCCTATGCAATTTGTAAAGGGTCTTTTGCTCTGAATGTTCGTTTGGTGCAAGCAGGGACTGTGTCTTTGCAGTAAAAAGTGTGGGAACATTTACTAAATTTGCACAGAGAGTTCTCAGGAGTTCGCACTTCACTAGATCGCGGATTAAATCAAACCAAAAACCTACAGCAAAAATATACTGACACAAGTCAAAGAAAGAAAACAACATACAATTGGCATTATAGGAATGCCAGAACTGTGTGCATCACCCTCACAGTATTACAACAACTTTTTCATTCTGGATGAACAGATCACATTGGTTGGTTTTCAGCAGTGAACACTTTTTTTTATTAATTCTATACATTCCATCCAACAACCAAACAAGATTCCTGCAATAACTCATCCCTTAAACACATAATTACTGTGAAATCCAGCCATAAATCTAGTAACCTTTGTCTTCATTGCCTCAAATTGCTGCTACAAATCTTAAAAGATTAGCTACATTATACAGAGGTACACAGAGTTATCACCCTATGACGCAATCTCATTCCATTGTTGGAGTAGGCAACTTGATAGTTTTAGATAGAGCAGGTTCACTAGGGTCTACAATATAGGCTATCATATCCCATGGATATTTCCAAGCCGGCATGCTCTGCAGATTGGCAGAGAGCGGTCAGTTGACGCTCTCAAGAAGTTAAGAGCATGCAAAACACAAAGTGCTTCATATATTATTTATCATTTATTTATAAAATATTTTACCAGGACAGATACATTGAGATTTCTCTCGTTTTCAAGTATGTCCTGGGTCCACAAAACATTGCATTGATACAATAAAATACAAAAACAATATTAATACAAAATATATACAAAATTTAACATAGAACAGGTAGGAAATATATAATCAACCATGACGGGTGCATTCTGTTTTGAGGTATGTAGAGAGGGATTCCTAAAGGACTTTAGGCCTGGGGAAGATTTGAAAGTTTGCAGGAGGTCGTTCCATAATTGCGGTGCTCTATAGGAAAAGGAGGATCGGGCGGCTTTCTTTTTGTATTGAGGTAGACTAAATTAAGTGCTGGTACTGGATCGGAGGTTATAGGAGGTGGGTACAGCCGGGGAGAGCATTTTGCTCAGGTAGGGTGGGAGCTTCCCAGAAAAGCTCTTATGCACAAGGCTGGAAAGATGATGGGGGCGTCTGGATTCCAGAGACAGCCAGTTTCGTTTTTTAGCTTGTCAAAATGGTGGGTCATGTAATTACATTGTAGCACAAAGTGACAGAACAAGTTATACAATATAGTAAGTTTATTAAGGTGGGTTTGCGGTGCAGGTGCATATACTACATCCCCATAATCCATGATTGGCATCAGCATTTGCTGTACAATCTTTTCCTTTACTGTAGGGCTTAGGCAGAATTTGTTTCTGTACAGGGCACCTAGTTTTGGATGAAGTTTAGATGCAAGTTTTTCTATGTTTAGGCCAAAAGATAGATTGGGGTCTAACAACATACCCAAGTATTTGAAAGAGTGGACTGAGGTCAGTGTGCCATTTAATTTTGTATTGATGGATAGGTGGGAATCGTGTAATTTGTGTAATTTAGGTACTGTTCCAAAGATCACTGTGACAGTTTTGTCAGTGTTTAGGAAGAGTTTGTTTTTTGCGATCCACTTTTCTACCTCTGTAAACTGGTCTTGGAGCACAGCCTCAAGCTGCGGTAGATCAGATTTGCTTGCATAGATTACTGTGTCGTCTGCGTTCATGTGTACATTTGCAGACATTAGGCAGATCATTTATGTATAATGTGAATAGTAGGGGTCCGAGAATGGAACCTTGGGGAACATCACATGTGACAGAGAGGGAGGGAGTCGCTGTCAGAAATGGACACCTATTGTGAGCGATCTGATACATATGATCAAAACCAGGTTACCTGACAATCACCAATTGCTGAGTTTTTTAGTTTGTGCAGTAGAATGTCGTGGTCTACTGTTTCAAAGGCCTCTGCAAAATCAAGGAAAATAGCTCCAGTTCGGTCTCCTTGTTCCATGCCAGTTTGGATGTCATTGCAAACTTTTAAGAGGGCAGTTGTAGTGGAGTGATTCTGGCGAAAGTTCGATTGATCAGGGGTCAGATAGTTAGATTGTTGGCAATACTCACATAGTTGCGTATGGACGAATTTTTCTAAGATTTTTGACAATACTGGGAGCAATGATATTGGGTGATAGTTAGAAACCAAAGTAGTGTCACCACTTTTATGGATCACTACTCTCGCAGTCTTCCAAAGTTTGGTTATGTATTCACACACCAAGGATTCATTAATTAGGGTTGTGACAGGTGAGCTAAGCTTCATCAGCATTGCAGGGATTTGATCAGGTCCAGACTGTTTTTTTTTTTTTTCATTTAGATTATTAAGGTGTTTAACAACAGTAATAGGTACAGATCTAAAATTGAACTTGTCTATATTGGGTCTTTGCAAATTTAGTGGGGCCTGATCCACATTTGTAGTTTCAGGATGTGTGTAATTTATTAACTTGGCAATCAGGGTAGTGGAGCAAAATAATTGTTAAAGGCATTTGCTACATCTAAGGGAAGTTGCAGGGTTTGGTTATCCACTTTGACAGTGGAGGGTTGGGAGTGGATTGGGGAGTTAATTTATTTAAGACTTTCCAAAAGTTTATAGGGTTTGAGGTTATTAGAAATACAAAAGCATAAGTCCTGCACTCACTCCCATGACTCCTGGGCGGCAGCAATGACTACAGTACACATCAGCCCCAATATATAGTTAAAAAAAAAAAAAGTTACCTGCGCTCTCTCCTTAATCCCTATGTATATTTAGACAAATGGAGGTCATTTAGTTGCTCCAATGGCCATTGGAGGGAATGCCCGCCTGCCAACGTCAAGGCAGACCCCCCTAAGCGGGTCCAACACTGACCCTTCAGCCTGCTTCCTTGAGCTTCTGGCAAAGATATCTCCACTGAGACAGAGAGGGGTATTTTTTATATACACCCCTATATACTTATTAACCCTTAAAAGGGAACACATGGGATGGGCTGGTACCTTTGGATACGGTCAACTGTGATCCACTTCATATGTGCTCCTTTTACTCTCACCATGCGGAGCAGGGCATGCAAATTCCAAACTTGTAGGAGTTCAAACTGAAAGAATCCAACTGCACAGTCTAGATCTGGGATCAAGTTTAATCTGTGCTATGGGAGGTTCTTGATGTCATTTAGAAAGGATTCAAGATTACATTTTTTAAAGGACCTGGTGATTTTATCCTTTAGTAGCCTTTATTTGGCGCACACAGCACACTAAGCAGTGATCACTGAAACGGTTAGGGAGAACAAATGCCTCCTGGATTCTATCAGGAGAAGTGGAGAGAATCCAATTGGGCAGGGTATGGTTATGGCTTTTAATGTTTATGTGAGTTGGGGAGGAGATTAATTGCTTTAGCTGCAAAGTCTTAAAAGCCGACAAGAACTATTATTTTTAGGATTCAGCCAATCAATATTAAAATCTCTATAGACCAACAGTTCACTTTTGGGGTTTTGAGCAATGGTTTCACTAAGGAGATGGACAATGTCAGTACTGGGGAGCTAGGTGGGCGGTAGATCTGCAACAATGATTGATTTACTGCACGGGATCTCAATTGTTCCAGAAAGGAAGTCAAAGCGTGGCAGGAGGGCTAAAGTTTTGTAAGGGGGTAAACTTTATGGAATTGTCAACATAAATGACAATGCCACCTCCTCTTTTTGCTCTGTCATTTCTATGACATGAATACCCCTGTATTGCAATGGCAGAGTCAGTTTTTTTTTGCGGTTAGCCACGATTCAGAAAGCACAATCCTTTTGGGCTTGCAATGTGAACACCATGCTTGCAGTGCATTGATTTTTGGTTGTAAGCTGTGGATATTACAGTGCACAAAAGAGGCCTTTTTTTAGTTGGAAGGCTAGGAATGAAATCTGTTGGGGGACCAGGTTTAGACTCTACATCATTTGCAAGGGCAAGTAACACGAGTAATAGGAATTTGGACATAATCTTTGTTTGGTATTATTGCAATTGAAGGGTTTTATACTTTTGTGGGGTGGGGGTTGGAGGGCCTGATATCAACACTCTCTACCAGCACTCAGCAGATCATGATGTATAAGAATTTGTTTTTCAGTTTGGTGAGTATTGCTTAAAGGACCACTATAGGCACCCAGACCACTTCAGCTTAATGAAGTGGTCTGGGTGCCAGGTCCAGCTAGAAACTGTTGGGTTTACCTATGGGTTAATCCAGCCTCTAGCGGCTGTCTCATTGACAGCTGCTAGAGGCGCTCCCGCGCTTCTCACTGTGATTTTCAGTGAGAAGACGCCAGCGTCCATAAGAAAGCATTGATAATGCTTTCCTATGAGACTGGCTGAATGTGCGCGCGGCTCTTGCCCGGCGCTGGAAAAAAGGTATGGGATTAACCCCTTCCTCCCCCCTCAGCGCCACAGAAGTGGGACCCTGAGGGTGGGGGCATCCTCAGGGCACTATAGTGCCAGGAAAACAAGTTTGTATTCCTGGAACTATAGTGGTCCTTTAAGAGGGTAGTTGTAGGAACATGACAAGAGTGTGAATAGTGTTACAAGGATTTGGAGTCATTTACAGGAAGGGAGGAGATGAAAATAAACAATAAGTAGGTTATAATAATGCATATATGGTGAGGAAGTAGTACTTACACTACACATGCAGCTAGTTACAGAACACAAACAGAAATGCAGCAAGCACAACAGCATGTGGATGATAATTAGAATGTTGATTGAAGCACTGTCTGCTGTTCTCCTCCTTGGCGAGTTCCCTTCGTAAACTCCTAGGATTCAGGGCACTTATTGGAAGATGGCACACAGATGGAATGTGGCCTGTGCTCCCGGCTATGCTCCCCAGTGACTTAACTAAATAGAGAAATTCCACTTATCCTAGTATAGTGGCTATAACATTTGACATATGAGATGGGAGAAATTGGACAACTAGCAAACTGCACTAATGAATCAAGTTTGTCAGTTTAAAGGGAAAAATACATAGAATGAGAATGCATCGTAAATGTACCTAAATACGTGGGGTGCAGGGGTAAGACAGACAGCGTTGCA
This sequence comes from Pelobates fuscus, assembly GCF_036172605.1. NCBI lineage: Eukaryota > Metazoa > Chordata > Amphibia > Anura > Pelobatidae > Pelobates > Pelobates fuscus. The sequence continues at coordinate 45,123,216 of NC_086322.1, read as the reverse complement.
AGGGTTACCTGGGATCAGAGCCAGAGATTACCTAAATTCTAGGACTACAATGACTACATAAAAATTCTATATTTTGTTGGTTACAAAATACATAACTCTTATAATACAATGCCTCCAACCCATTGCTCAGCTGCAGGTAACCAGCTGCAGAAGGGGAAATAAAAATCCTACCTGGTAGACAGGTAGGGGAGCCTTTTGTTTCTCCTTTGGAGATGGGAATCAGCAGGCTGACTTGTCACTGAGTACTGGAGGGCAGAGAGTTGCCAATAAACAAGGTTGGTGAAACCTGTATTTTGTTTCAGGTTAATTCTCGATAGAGAGGGAATTTAATGTAAGCAAGAGCTCAGACGAGCTAGGATTTTGTTTGCAGGGATTTCTGTTGCTTCTTTCATTTTGCAGCTGTCTCCTGAGCGAATTTCAACAATAAAGTGCTGGATTTATGTTAAACTAAAAGACTGCGCATGTTTATACCCTAGAGCAGGGATTCCCAACCCAGTCCTCAAGTACCCCCTACCAGTCCAGGATTTAGGGAATACCCAGTTGTCTCGAAAGTGTGTGTTTTTTTCCCACCCAAAAAAACACCTTCGACACAAGTGAGTAATCCTTAAAGGACCACTAGAGTCACCCAGATCACTTCAGCTCAATGAAGTGGTCTGGGTGCCAGGTCCCCCAGGTTTTAACCCTGCAGCTGTAAACATAGAATTTTCTGAGAAACTGCTATGTTTGCATTGCAGGGTTAATTCAGCCTCTAGTGGCTGTCTTCCTGAAAATCGCATTGAACACGCAGAATGTCCATAGGAATGCATTAAGAAATGCTTTCCTATGGGCTTTTTTAATGCACGCTAGGCTCTGGCTGTGCATGTGCATTCGGATCCACTAGGGAGCCGACGTCGGCAGGGGAGGAGAGGCCACCAGCGCCAAGGGAGCCTGGCGCTGGATTAAGGAAAGTGGCTGAAGGGGTTTTAATGAGTTTGTTGTCCTGACACTATAGTGATCCTTTAAATCCTGGACTGTTAGGGGGTACTTGAGGACTCCTGCCCTAGAGGACTGTGCCAATTGCAATACAGGATCATAATATATAAAAGTAAACTAGAATCTAAATTATCACTGTATGTAGCCAATATTATTATTATTATATTATTTATAGAGCGCCAACAAATTCCGTAGCGCTGTACAATGGGTGGACTAACAGACACATAATTGAGATCAGACAACTGGACATACAGGAACAGAGGGGGTTGAGGGCCCTGCTCGATGAGCTTACATGCTAGAGGGAGTGGGGTATAGTGACACAAAGGGTTAAAGTAGGGGAATTAAATAGTTTGTTAGAGAAGGGTTTATTGAGTGCTTGGTATGTCATTTTTGACAGCTGCATATATATTTATTATACCATAAAGGTGACCTCCATGTTATCAGGTATATAACCAGGTCACAGTATCATATCTCCAGTTCCGGACTAATAAGCTAATGAGGGAGCAAACACAGCAAAGATTTTTATAAACTGAGCACATTACAGATGTACGTGTAACTCTAGCTCTGCTAACCTCTCCCGTGTTAATGCAGGGATCATAAATCTGGTCATGCAACCACAGAGCAATGACCTAACAGGCACCAGACCTGCTACCTGTAAGTGATAAGGATGTTCAATGGACCAGGTACAGTTTTGTAATTATTTAAGACCATGTTGAAGATGATAATCATGGGGCAATTGCAGTCAGTGTTTTTGTTAATGTAATATATAATTGAAAAATATATAAATTTTAAAATAATCTTTGATTTCTTAAAGAAACACCATAGGCACCCAAACACAATTTACCGCGGTCCGAGTCTCCATGCTACAATGCGCTAAGCAGGCAAGCACACTACGAGGGGAGAGGGGAAAGGGATACGGCTGGGGTGACAGACAGAGACAAGATGGGGGAGAGAGAGACAGAGAGGGGGTTGGTGGTGGAGAAACATACACAGAGGGCCGGAGGTGAGGGGAATAGGGGAGAGAAAAAGACACACAGATGGAAGGGGGGGGGGAGGAGAGTGATTAAGATACAGAGGGGAAGGGGGGGGGGGGAAGATACAGAAGTACTGTAATAAGTGCTTACTGTACTCTTGTTTTTCTGAAACTGGTCACGGAATACTGTAAATATCTATAAACATGCCCCTATTAATGATTTTTCCAGCATTACCTGGCTTGGGAATGTCTGAAAGTATGGAGTTTATTTTGTTTATGCAAAGTCCAATAAAACACAATCTGATACCTAAACAGACATGTTCTGTGTAACTGTGAGCAATATTCAGAGAGATGTTAACAATGGAGGAAAATTCTCAGAAGGAGTAAGAAAGAAAATTTGCAGATGCAATACAATTGATTGTTAACTGTGTGAGCACCTTATCAGAACATGACACAAGCTCCCACTATGGCAAACAGGATTACAGCTACCAGACTGCACTAAATCCTACGGCATTTACCTAACTAAATGCAAACAAGTATTATATTATGTGGCTCTAAAGGGACAGTAATATTTAAAGGGACACTATAGTCACCAGAACAACTACAGCTTATTGAATTTGTTCTGGTGAGTAGAATCATTACCTTCCGGCTTTTTGCTATAAACACTGTCTTTTCAGAGAAAATGCCGTGTTTACATTACAGCCTAGTGATAACTTCACTGGCCACTCCTCAGATGGCTGTTAGAGATCCTTCCTGGGTCATGGCTGCCTAAAATGCATCCAAACATTCAGTATCTCCTCCCTCTGCATGCAGACACTGAACTTTCCTCATAGAGATTCATTGATTCAATTCATCTCTATGAGGAGATGCTGATTGGCCAGGGCTGTGTTTGAATCATGCTGGCTCTGCCCCTGATCTGCCTTTTTGTCAGTCTAAGCCAATCCTATGGGGAAGCATTGTGATTGGATCAGGCTAACACTGATTATGTAAGCAGCTGCATACTTGAATACAAGTAAGATTTTACAATATTTAGGGAGGCATGAGGGGGCCAGGGTGGCTAGATGGTGGTTTTAACCCTATAGGGTCAAGAATACATGTTTGTGTTCCTGACCCTATAGTGCTCCTTTAAAAGGATCACTATAGGGTCAGGAACACAAACATGTATTCCAGACCTTATAGTGAAAACCCACCATTTAGGTGGCCCCCCCCCCCCCCCCTCAGAATGGGTTAAAATTCACCTTATTTCCATCTTTCCACTGGTCTGCTGGCGCTGCTCCCTTTGTGACATCAAAATTGACAATTTTTAGCCAATCCAATGCTTTCCCATGGGAAAGCATTGGATTGGCTAAAATCAGCAAGGGGTGGGGCCAAACGCCATTTTTGGCCAATCAGGATCTCCTCACAGAGATGCATTGAATCAATGCATCTCTATGAGGAAAATTCAGTGCCCCCACGCTGCCTACTGTGCTGCACTGAGCCAGGAAGCCCCTCCAGTGGCCATCTGAATGGCCACTTGGTGGGGTCCCTAGGGGCAATGTAAACACTGCCTTTTATCTGAAAAGATAACATTAAGCTGTAGTTGTTCTGGTGATTATAGTGTCCCTTTAATTCCTATTTTTTCCCCCTACAAAACTTATAAAATGTAATTTAAAGGTATTACATAGGATCATGATACATATTATCATGCTGAGAGGCAAAGCATAAAAAAAAGGAATAAAAGACAATTGCTTAGCGTTAGGAGCCGTGCCAAGTGTATATTTGTTTCAGAGTGTCACTGTGTCTTTAAATGCTATATTTCCCTTCCAGCAGCTCAATTTGAAACACTCTTGCAATGGCGACATTTTAATTCATTAAGCACTGAAACAACTTCACTTTTGTTTGTGTCCTAGAGTTTGTTTTATTTTTTGTAACAGATGTTTTAATAAGACAAAACAATGTTTGTATATATAATTTTTTTATTTTTTATTTTATTTTTTTTTTAACCAACTTTACTTCCATTTTCTTTGCATTTTCACTGGGCATGTTTATTATATTGGCTAAGCTGGAAAGATTAATGGAATTGTAAATTTAACCCAATAGGGACCAAGGCTATTTTGAGATGCAATGTACTTGTATCCAAGACCTTTTTTCTATGGATTCTTTCTATAACAATTTCACCCTTTCTATTTATGTACACCCATATTATATATTGCAATTTTTATTTTATTTTTGAAAGGCAGAATAGGGCTTTCATTTGATACACTCAATGCAAACATAACACAATAATACATAGGAATCAAATATAAAAAATGGAAAAGAAATTAAAAACCAATACAGCTCTGTTTTATTTTGAATAATTCATACACAGTAAGCGCAACTTAAGAAAACAGACTCAAAATAGATTCACTAATTAGTCCTAATTGTTAAAATGACCAACATGTGTAGGATTTCAATTCATTTTTTTTGGAAGTTGTAAAATAAATATGTAAAGAGTGGCGTGCTGAGATGACAACTTTTATAGTGGTCACACAAAAAAAATAAAAAATTACCGGTAAAAAAAAAGGCTGTATTTGTAGAAAGTGCATCCCCCCAGGCTATTTACTGTGGCTGAGCATCCCCTGTACAACCCCCCCAGGCTATTTACTGTGGCTGAGCATTCCCTGTACACCCCCCAGGCTATTTACTGTGGCTGAGCATCCCCTGTACACCCCCAGGCTATTTACTGTGGCTGAGCATCCCCTGTACACCCCCAGGCTATTTACTGTGGCTGAGCATACCCTGTACCCCCCCCCCCCCCCCCCCCCCGCAATTACACAGATGAGCATGATCCATCAGCTGATGGTGCTTAAAAGGATTTAAAGGGATATGTGCAGAACTTGCATTGACCACTGAAGATAAGCATGATCCCTGCTGACAGAGTATTCTCAACTAGCCAACCATATCTGGGGCTCCTTGGTACCAGCAGGGATTTAATCCTGCTGATACTTTGATTTCTTTTAAATAAAGTCCTGCTGCTATTTCAATGCATGACAGCCTATGCCAGGCTTCCCCAAACTCCGGCCCTCCAGATGTTGCTGAACTACAACTCCCATGATTCTCAACCTATATCATTTATAGAATCATGGGAGTTGTAGTTCAGCAACTAATGGAGGGCCGGCGTTTGAGGAAGCTTGGTCAATGCTGTGAAAGGGTGTTGAAGCCCGGCATAGAGCATCATGCAGTGTTTAATTAGTTAAAGTGAATCTCTAAAATGTAGGCCTGAACAGCTAAACAGAAAACATAGCTGATTGGGGAATGATGTGCATTTTTTCTATTAGGATTTAAAAGTGAAAATTGACTGTGAAATCACTTTCAATTCTTAACATAAAAAAAAAAAAGAAAAAAATGCAATGGAAAATAAACGATAACATTTACAGTAACATTTCTTTTGCACAACAAAACAAAATGAAGGACCAGTTTGTTTTCCACAAACTAGGGATTAATCTGTGCTACGTTTCATGCCAATATAAACAGTTTTGTGTAATCCCTTTTAGTGTTCATGCAACCAAGACATTAAAGGACCACTATAGGCACCCAGACCACTTCAGCTCAATGAAGTGGTCTCGGGTGCCAGGTCCATCTAGGGCAGGGGTAGGCAACCTTCGGCTCTACAGATGTTTTGGACTACATCTCCCATAATGCTTTTACAGCCATATTGCTGGCAAAGCATCAAGGGAGATGTAGTCCACAACATCTGTAGAGCCGAAGGTTGCCTACCCCTGATCTAGGGTTAATCCTGCAGCTGTAAACTTAGCAGTTTCAGAGAAACTGCTATGTTTACATCAGGGTTAATCCAGCCTCTAGTGGCGGTCTCATTGAAAATCACAGTGAGAAGACGCTGCCGTCCATAGGAAAGTATTGAGTAATGCTTTCCTATGGACTGATTGAATGCGCGTGCGGCTTTTGCCGCGCATGCGCATTCAGCGCTGACGTCGGGAGAGGGAGGAGATTTCCTGGCGCTGGAGAAAGGCAAGAGTTTAACCCCTTCCTCCCCCTTCAGCCCTGCAGGAGTGGGACCCTAAGGGTGGGGGGAACCCAAAGACCCAGGAAAACTAGTTTGAAGGGGACAGGCAAGTCTAGGGGTGCATGTAAGCCTGGCATTAAGGCACTCCAGGCTGGCCGATAGTCTCTTCACTGTCTCCAATCAGTCAGATCGCTCCAAGTGCTCTCGTCACAGCGTGAGCTGATCGAATGATGTGCTCACATTTTGCTGGCTGGGAATAGTTCTCTGGATGCAGGACATCAGGGAATAAAATAAGGATGGTGGGACAGAACCTTGTAAATCAGAAATGTCCTGTCTAAATCGGGAGAGCTGGGAGGCCTAGAAGAGGAGTAACTCCTCTTTTAGATCAAGAAAACAGCACCAGTACCAGGATAGGGTGTTTTAAGAAAATATGGTTTATCGGTTCATGTTTCAGCAATGTTAAACAGTGACAATTCGGAGATCCTTTCAAGCTAGATGCTGGGAGAAAATAGTGCAAAACCCTGTAAATATTGGTAATAATTTGGGGCTTGTTTCCAGTGTTATTGTCAAAATCTGATGGTATGTCTAAACAGCCGGTAGATACCAGCTAGTTTCCAACCTGTAGACGCATGTTTTCCGGCATAATGCTAATGCAATTTGAATGTCAAGCATGAAAATGTGTGCAGTATAAGTCATCCCAATAGCAACCACATCTGTACATTATAAAAACTTCATCCTGTGCATGTGCACAGCAACTGCAATTGTGTGGGCTTACTGATCATAGAGCAGTCACAGTCTATCCTCTGAATAATATGCAGAATTGGACCAGATGATAACTTATGTATAGTTCTGTATTATGTAACAATGTCTTTGTATTAACATTTTATTCATGATATGTATCGGTCTTTTAGTATTTGCTAATATTAACAGCGCCTATTTAATTTTTTTGTGTAATATCTTTTTATGTCAGCAGAAAAGGTGTAACTATAGCACAGTAATTACCACTCGTGTCAGTGATGGCATGTCGAAGGTTATACATTGTGTGCAAGTAGTAGGGAACACTGCGATCAGTTCTGCTTCATTTTAACATGAAAACCAGAGATTAAGAAACAAATAACAACATCATGGTTCTCGGTCACATTCATATTAAACATTTTTATATATGTCTGATTACGATCTGAATAACGTCGAAGGACAAGTATCATGATGAAGGAGAGTGGGTGGAGGATGTGGATAAAAGTTGGTAGAGGAAGTGGGGGAAGGGGGAGTCTGGAATGATCAAATAGATTGTATCCAATAGGGAAGAGCTGCTACAAACGCCCTCCGGTATATCATATATGGATGATACCATCTTTAAGGGTCTCATATATACCTAATCCTATGATTCTCCGTTATGTCAAAGGGGATGTTCATCCACCTTATCCGAGCTCAGTCAAGGGCCTACTGATATTTTAGTGTCACACCAGCGTTCGTAAAACCAGCTCTACTTTAAGCAATATGTTACATTAAGGTGGTTATCATTTCGTCCCTCTTGATTAAGGTTTCCCACTTTTCCCACTCCAACTTCCAAAATCTTTGGTTAGGGTGATATGCTCCAACAGCTCGATCCATACAACCGGTTTGGTTTATTAAGTCAGTGAGTTCAGATCTTGAAGATACTGAGGAGGATAATCATTTGCGTGCGATCAGTGTTAATGCTTAGACTATGATGATGTGAAAAATTAGATCTACCTGGTTTACGACAGTTCCTTTGGTGTAGCAGCAATAGATAAATGACAGGGTTCGCGTGTATTTTAAGGGCCCATACTAGATTCAATCAATCAGTGTGGTTTGAAAATAATAGAGCAACACCTATTTTAACAGTTAGTAGCTTGTTGATCGAACTTAACACTAGATAAATCCTCACTGCACAGTGTGGAAAACATCTGCTCTCTCACCAAATGTAAATTGCAGTTTAGAATTAAAAACAAAACTAACCTTAGAGAGACTCTACAGCAAAATTTCAAGATAGATCTTTTCATCTTCCCTTCTCCCTCTATGGAACATCACAAGAATACTGGCAAGGTCTTCTATAGATGCAAACATGCAATTGTCACCTCTTCTGCACACCTGTAAACAAAGAGGCAAAATCAAATTATCTCAGTGGGCTGGCGGTTAGGGAAAGAAATGCAAAGATTCCGAAAAGACGCAGTGAAGTTCCGGAGTAGAGTTCTATATGTGGACCAAATGGTTTCCACAGTGATTGCGTTCCCAGAAATGCTTGCTGTATAGAAGGTAACAAGGCAATGGTGGCATGTGCACACAAACATCTTGTGGCTCTAACATCAAAGCCAAATTATTGTTGCATTAAAGGGGAATCATAACTTACCAGGATCTTAAATTGTATGTTCACTTAATCCTAGATTTAATAAATACGTGTTTGAGGGGAAAAATAAATGTAGACATCCACTCCTCTAAGGACTATCAATTTTAACTTACTACATGTTTGTGGCTTCAATGACCACTGGTCACACTTGCAGCAAAATACACACCCTATGTTTACCCTTTCTTCCACATATACACACACATATATATTTTAATTTATTTTTTTTGTTTTTGTGTTTTTTTGTTTCAGTAATTATTGTTACTTTGCTTATTTTGTCTTGCATTGTTGTAATTCTGCATCATGTTTTCTTCTGTCTGTGCTTAAATAAATAAAAAATGAAAGCTTAAAACAAAAGAAAAAAAAACCAAACAAAAAAAACACAGATCTACTCCATCTTGACAGAGTGCTTTTAAATGGATATTACAGAGGGACGCTTTACATTTAACATACATTACATTGTGTCAACATGGTTCATGGTACTACAAAGGTTTTATAAAACAAGCAAGCTAGAGTTATTAGCAAATCTGACATAACTGGTAATACCGAAACTGGATGGGTGGGAACGTTTGACTTTAAACTTAAATTGATATATTAGGAGCGAAAAATTGTATACATCTCAATCTTAATAGGTTTAAAACCAGAGAATCATTCCCGGCAACCATATACAGATCATTTACGCAGGGATTGCTTCACTTTTAGAACTCTGTCCTAGTGTTGTTACCTGTAATATGCTTTGTAAACAACTTTGACATGCAAAAAAATATGACTAAATAAACCATTTCATTTATTTCTTATTTAGAAACAAGTCTGCAAGCTCAGAATACCTAGAGGGATTTTTTTTTTTTAAAATGTTATTTTGGATATCGTTTAAAATATCGCTTAATGAATAGCGTGGCGTTCATCACATGCCATCTGTCTGTTTCAACAGGTCACAAACCTTATTCATTCACTCTAAAATAAGGCAACCTATAGTATCCGTTACCGCTTTGTAATTAAATAATGAGAGATGACAAACAGCAGTGAAGAAATAATATTGGAAGCACGATATACCAATAAACAAGCAGCTCTCGTGATACCAAAGGTAGTTCTGTAAAGGAGTAATAATTATGACAATCATTGCAATGCTCCTTCCTATATTTCAATATTCCGATTTCCAGCCCTTGCCCCTAGTTACTATAGTCCGCCAGTTTCCTGGCAAGCAGCAACAATTGGCACTCTACAGATCATTGTAAATTGTAACACAGTGGTGTAGTTTTTTTTAACAAAAATCCTGTGACTCTCACATGCCAGACGATCTATTTATAATACCATGCACAATTAAAGGATTTGTGTCACTCTAATTGAACACAAAAAAACTTTCCTTATGTTGTCACGATTTGTTAACTCCTCAAAATCTGTTTTACTGTATTAAATGTGCAATTAAAGAAAATACAGCAGTACAGCAAACCAAAGGGGATTCTTTAATTATTTTACTTTAACAAAATAAAAAGATAACAAAAAAGACTCAATTTTAAAATGCAAATAAAAGAAAATTGCTCCAATGCACATTCATAACATTTTAATTTCTTTCTAGAATTTAACTAAAATAAAACAAGTCACCAAATATGAGTTTATTAAAACCCCCCCCCCCCCAAAAAAACGATAGATTAAAATATATATTAAAGCTGACAAATAAAATTACCTTACCAGCAAATACAATGTCACAGCTGCGGATTGTGCTAGGAATTAATGACAAAAGTCCAGACTCTCCGCATGAACTATCAATGAAAACAAACAGAACAGTTCTGTCGCAGAACGTTCTGAAAACTCCAGTAAGGTCCAAGTTTTCCCATCTGCTACAAATATGCAGTTTTGTTTTTCAATTAGCAGAGGTAATTCTTGGATACATCAGAATCTTCTTTAGCAGCGTAAATGAAAACAAGGCATTGTCATTCTGCTGGAAGGTTGTAAACGGAGAAGAGAGATCATGTGTGTGAAACCAGATAGTGGAGAGCAGAAAGACTTGGTGAGTAGGAAAAGCACGCATTATCATTGTATGGTGTGTGTATGGTGTGTCATTAACTTGGCACCATTCCAACAGGCACAAGGCGTTTTTAATTCACTAAACTGGAAACACTGGAGTATTGAAGAAAGAAATTTTGGGAAACAAAATCTATTGAATTGGAAAACATTCTCAATCTTTTTCAACCCAGGTATTTAGCACCTAAAAAGTTGCAATTCCCTCGCCAATTCATCACAATTCCTAATTTAGAGAATAAAGCCCCGTGAAAAAGATGCCTAAACTTGGCTCCACAGATGTTTGAAAATAAGAATTTTGGTCAAGGATGGCTAAGCATCGTGGGAGTAGCGTAACTTTATATAAATCGAGTCTAGCTCGGTTGTCCACTCAACCAAGGGAACAGGAGCTCACACAGAATGGCACTGTACGATACAACAAATAACTCTGCAAACTGTGTCAACATATATATATGGAAATAACACAGCCAGACACAATAACAAAATCGTACAACATTAAGGGATCATAATTCGTGCACATCTGCAAATGTGGTGTACATGATACCGTGTACAGTGTGTGACAGAGGTTGCTACATTGGAGAAACTGGCCTTAAGCTGCACCTCAGAATGAATCTACACAGACATTCAATCAAGAACCACAAAGAAAACAGATATTGTACCCCTATTGGTCATTACTTCACCCAGACTGGTCACTCCATCCAAAACCTCAGGATTAAAGTTCTTAAAAGGAATTTCAAAGACCCATGAACGAAAGATATTGGAGATGAAAATGATCACACATTTCATAACCAGAAATTAAGGACTTACTGTAGATTCTGGCTGTCACACACACTACCAAAACTTTATATAAACACACATCTTAAGGTCTTATATAGTTCTTTTTCAATATTCTCGCTTCACCTTTATTGGATCAATTAATATACATACATACATGCAACTATATACTTGCATGCCCTGCTCTGCTGTTTTCTCTTTTTCACTAGCTTATTGACTCTCCTCTGTTTATCTACTTTTTCTGGCTATTCTATGCCAACCTACACGTTTCACTTTCAGACACATCTTCGGCTCCCCCAACCCTCCCCTTCTCTAACATCAGTTATTTTAAGTTTTAATCTATCAGGATTATCAGTATTGCTTCAGGCCTGAGGAAGATAGGAAAACGCTTGAAAGCTTGTCTTTGAAATATTATGTTAGTCCAATAAAAAAAGGTATCATCGCATACTGCAATACTCTGGTATTTTGGCATCTTGTCTACTGGACTAATACAGCTAATCCAATCTACAATATATATACACACACAAAGTGCTGGTAAAGCTACAACATACCTACATTCAAGGGCCATGTTCTCCAGTCAGCCTATCCTCCACCAGTGACAGGTCTCTCCCTCGCTGGAGGTTTGTCCTGAAGAATAGGACTTAGGCAGCATGGCGGGCATATCAACAATAGTCGTCTGTTGCCAGTATTCTTTGCTCCTAGACAAAACATGTCCAATATGCACCGAACAGATAATAGACAGCCTGGAACTCACTTATAATCACTGAAGTGGTCATGTTGCTTGGAGAATCCCTTAAATCCTGTATATCCTTTTCAAGTAATGAATAGCTTTAAATTAAAGTTGTAGGTAAGATGTCTCCATATTCACATCCCACTTGTCAGTGCTTAACATGCTCAGTTTGTGTGCTAATTAGGGACATTTGTGGCATGTAAACTCAGATACTTTCACACTTGTTTTGTGATTGAAGCCAACAAGTGCAAGTAAACTTTTTCTTTGGTCTCTTTTAAATTACAAAACAGCCTTTATGTCCCTTGCAGTGGTTATGGTGTCAGGTGGCTATTGGTGCAGTCCACCTAATTTGTTTCAACCCATTTTCAAGCAGTTTGTCAGAATGAGAGGGTTGGTATAGGGAATGCCAAGGGGTGGAGGCAATGTCTTTGGGCTGGCATAACAGGAATTGGGTCCAGCTTAAGACCCAGACCTCTCCCACTACATAGTTTGACCGTTCTCCTCTGTCACCAACGACTGTCTTGGAATTTTGCAGGGATTCTCTAGGAGAAGTTGTACTGAGGAGTTAAATCATTACGTAACCATGGGAGTTGGTTAGTGAAATTACTGTAGCTGAAAAGGTAAACATGCAATACATACACACAAGGCCAATAGGTAATGTGCAATCCTGGAGCAAAGCTTTAAAAGTGGATATACAAAAAGGAGCATTGCTACTTTTAGAACACGACCTCTGTATTGCCCTTTCTTTAAAAAAAAACAAAAAAAAAAAACCCTGTAGACCTGACTTTTCATTACATGTCAAAGCACAGGTGTTTTGACAAAAAAGGTAACAGACATAAATATGTTTCCAAAGTGGCCTAGTTGCAACACATCTTGGGTTGAGACAGCAAGACAGTTCACAAAAGCAGGCTGGGCAAGTGTGGCAACACACATATATCCGTGAAACACGGTGTGTGGATTGAATACATTTACATCTGTTGTTCTGCAAAAAGGCTGGGTGTTAGGCTTCACTCTTTAGGTCAGTGATGGCTAACCTTGACACCATAAATTGTTTCTGGCTACATTTCCCATGATGCTCAGCTAGCTTTTAGACTCTAAAAGCTAGCTGAGCATCATGGGAAATGTAGTCCAGAAACAATTTGTGTTGTCAAGGTTAGCCATCACTGCCTTAGGTAGATCCCACCTCCTCTTGTTAGGCAAAGACTATGTTAGGCAAGTCTATGCAAGGAAAGTCATGTGTATAATTTAAAGTGATTAAATAAGAACGATTAAGAATGAATAAAAGCTTTACAGCCAACGTTTGCAGGGTTATTCACTGGGAGAAAACATTGTAGACCAAAATGTACTTACTTGAGGAATGTTTCCAGTTTAGCAATTGTGGCTTGAAAATCGGAAATTCACTCTGAACTTTCACTTTCAGAGTTTTTCACTCAAGTGAGAATTCAAAGTGATTTTCAAATTGTAGGCCAAAGAAGCCGGATTAAAAGACATAGCTGACTTTTTTCCCCCCCAATTCAGCTATTTTGGACTTAAATTTGAAATTCACACCTTAGTGAACAACCCTATCAGAATTCCCATCATGTCTCATTTCAGTAAATAACCCTGTATGTTAACCAGATGCAAAAAACTCACACGTCCGTTCTGCTTTTCAAAAAGACATATATGAAGTATCTTATTTTCTTTTTCTAGGTCACAAGATCTAATCTAATCTAATTTAAGATGTACGCATTCACACATACAGTTTCAAAACTTTATCAGTGGCGCACAAGCTCAAGGGGGCCCATGCACTTCGAGCCACATGATGGCCACCTACAATCAGGGGCTCAAGTGCCAAGGTCCTTTAACAGTGCAACCAGGTCCCCCTACTATGTGATGCTGCAGTGCTGGGAAGAGGTGAGCACAAGATAGGCAAGAGGAGAGGACTAGAGTGAACTGGACCTACCAGAGGAAGATGGCAGAGCCCACCATCATTGGTGACCACAGGGGAGATTGAAACTACTGGACAGCAGTAGTCCCTAATTTTTCTTAGTACGTATATCTCTTGACTGGGTTTTAATTTCAGTAAAATTCTATCTTTATAAAATATAATTTTCTTCAGGGGGGGCAAGATTGCCTCTTTATTGGTGTACCGTGTGTGCTGTAAATCACACTATTGTAGTATAGGCGATTAATGATTGCTGCAGTTTAAGAGTAACGTGTGACATGATGCCAATTCCAACATGGTTTTTGGGAGCTGTTCCTTAGAGGAACATCACCTGTGCAGTTCTGAGGGCACCAAGCCCATACAAAATGCTCTTTAGCAGTGATCTCTGACCAGGATGCTCTATGTGGGGATAGCCTGGAAGCTGTCAGTCTGCCTAGAGTGTGTTCACACTAGGCTGAGATGCCCCCTCTTTAGGCAGCATGCCAACTTGGGTAAGTTCGGTCACTGAGCAGGGGCTCAGGAGGCTCACTTGAGACACTTGGCACTTGGGGGTCAGCAATAGAGCAGTTTTTTTGCTAAGGGGTGCCCTCGAAGGCACTAGTGATTCATACTTTAGATTTAGGGGCAATTCACCTGTTAGGTACTAGTTTATTTCTTAACAGTGTTCAATACACACTCTCATGCTGTACTTAGAAGCATTAGCTGTGTAAAAACCCTCTCTCTGCCCTTATACTTTAGCATTTGTTTCTCAACATACAGTGATACAAAGTATCTATGGTCTGCTGAAGGTAGCAAACTGCTACTAGTACAGTAGCTCTATACCGAGGTATGGAAAACGAAAATACTGCATTCTACTACCATTACAACATTTATTTATATTGCTGTAACTGGGATATAACAGAAAGTACTGTTCTCTTGGATTGATTCTACCCCGATTCTTTATTTATTTATCCCCTGTATATATTTTAATAGTCAAATAAAAGTTATATTTTATATTCCTCTCACTAAGAGATGGCACACTTATATGTAGAGGTTTTTTGTTTTTCTGTATTCTAAGTTCTGTCACGTCCCTCTAGGTAGGCCCATCACAGCCTGCTGTCATACCCTCCAAAGATGGGAGGTATGCTAACCGTCAGCGCAATCTGATGCAAATTACGATTCAATGGTTATAAATGCAAGAAGCAGCTTAACAATGAAGAACACAGGAAATAGGTTAAAACAGAAACCAAACAAATGCAAGATCTATATCCATCCTTTTATGTAACAGCTTATAAATAGGGCACTCCGCAATAAATAAAAATAAATATATACACAGCTGATTTCCTTTGAACAAATGACTGGTGTTTCCAGCCGAGACACATTAGAATTTTAGAATTTTAAATGTGTGCATTAGTACAACACAGGACTACAATGTAACGCCATGGAAGAAATACACATGTACCTTGAATGAAACCAGTAAAAGAAAAACATTTGTGCGGGCTGTAAAAGTAAAAACTAATCCTTTCGAGGGCGGAGCCTGCACGCTGAAGCGACTGGACGCATGCTGAGGGAGCTCCAGGCCCCAAACGACGAAAAACGAGCAAAATCTAGCAAAATACCCCGCAATCCTCAATCTTGCATACCAGCAACTACCCCAACACTCAATGGGGAGAAAGGGGAAGAAATTAGTGCCACACAGACCCACCCCGGGCCTCACGATAGGGGAGATGTGGATGCAGGTGCGCGGTAACACTGAAGCCAACATGGCGGCCCAACACGGCGGGTGCTCGGATTTCTCCGAGGACCTATCCGATGCAGACGAAGGGGTATACCAACGGCCCCCAGACCCACCACGGAAGGCACAACGCTGTGGTAAAGAGGCCGAAGCTGAACTGCTCACTGTGGCGGTCATGAAGGACCTCATGGTGGACCTGAAACATAGCTTTCACGAGGAAGTCGGAGCGCTCCGAGCGGATCTGCAGGGCCTGACAGGCCGCATCTCCCAACTGGAGGGTACTACACTGACCCAAGCCCAAGACATCACCGCCTTGCAACACACTGTACAGGGCCTGGAACAACATAACCGGCAACTTGAGAATCACCTCGCGGCGCTCGAGGACGCCAGGAGGGCACCCAACATAAAAGTCAGGGGAGTCAGCGAGGACATTGCTGAGGCAGAGTTGCCAAAATTAATAGAACGCATGCTACACGCTATAGTGCCACAGGGAAAGCGAACAACGATTGCCCCGGAAGGGATATGCAGGATCCCCAAACCACCAAATGCGCCCAATAACACCACAAGAGACATCATCCTAAAACTCAACAACAGCAGCCATAAGGCGACGATTCTATCAGCCTTCCGAACCAAAACCCCTTTCCGATTTGAAAACATGGATATTTCGCTCTTTCCGGATCTGTCTAATGGCACCCTAGCTTGGCGCAGATCGCTAAAGCCACTCACCTTGATCCTCCGTGAACACAAAGTGGATTACAGATGGCAGCCTTCCAGTCACGAAGGGTGCGGACTCACATAGCATTCAGGACATCCAAGCCGCCCCGGCCTTCTTGCAACTTCTGCACCTACCCTGCGAACAACTGACCCTGACGGGGCCTATCAACGCAAATGACCACAGCCTTCACAACCGCACCCATACATGGGACCCGGACCGAAGTGTCCCATTTATCCCCCAAAGCTCCACGCCGGAGGCATACGCAGCGATCACCACTTAAGGACTTTGGAACTGTCACAACCTATTGCTGGCTGAGCTCGCTGCCTGCCATTCCACACTTGGAAGGGGCGAAATAAGGCATTCCGCCACCTATCATTGACTGCTGGAGCTCAACTAACTCCAAACCTTGAAATTGATAAGTTATGCTCAAAGTAGAGTATTCATTTTAGATGTTATGCTAACCTACTTTTTTCTCCCGTACCTTGACTAGCATAAATCTTAGCCTCCTGTTTTAGGTATTACCGTTTAGCGTAATCAGACTACACAAGACTATATACACTTTACGGGGCAGTTGTACTCATGCCCCTAGATAGCACCGATGAATACCCCTTCGGCACTTAATGCCTGGGACCAGGGGGGGCGCGGACAGCCTGCTACTTAAACTACTCTGTGAGTGAGAGACCCAACTCTCCTTACAGGCTGGTCCTGCAGGTCGGCAACATAGGATACCATTACACATAGCTCACTCCACTGTAAAGTGGGCTTTACAGCTCATTGCCCTGTTGCACGTTATGTGCTGTACATTCTCCCGAATTGCCACAGACATTCTTCCCTCCACAGGGAGCACCCTAAACTCCACGAATCGACCAGGGCTATTTAGCGAGAGGACCCGTTAGTCCATATCCTCTAGGTCCCATGCACAGACCTGCCACCCAACACGCTGACCGCATACTCATAACTAACGGCGTTGAAAGTGCTGCCGAAGGCTCCCCCTTACATACCCCTATGGTATGACGCCCATGGGCCTTTAATATTCGTCCTCTAAGCTAGGATCTCACATCGACACATATAGGGACTGACAAGTGGGCTACTGCACGAAGCAGCTGCTAGTGACTAGCCCTACACGTGTACTCCAGGGAGTTAGAACCAAGACTGATAGACGGCACTTGAGGCGGCCATCCCTTTATTCTAAACGCCATCTCTAGGCATCTAATGTTATTTGTTGGCAATGTTTTACCTAGTGTTCTTGTTTTTTCTTTTTGTTTTTATCTCATGCACACAAAATGTACCTTGGTTAACTAGGCGGTTAACGGTAGCACCGTACCAGGTCAATATGCTGATCTGTACAAAGAATTTGTCTGCCTTACCCTGTAACTGATGTGTTGATTACACCATCGAAACCACTATCTAACCAAAACGATGCAAATAACTATATAACTAGCCACGACTTGTACATAACCCCACGTTGCACTAGCGTTAGCTCAAGCCTTGTACGGCCCACCCGAGATTTGCAGACACGCACCTAGCGCAACACAGAAGACACAATGTGACACTTCCCTGCTTGTTAAATTCTCTGCCTATTTAAACCGCATCGTGACACCACCTAACCGCCTCTCAGTAGCTTAGCCTGAGTGGCTATGAATGATGGCATACCATGAGACGAGCCACACATAGCAGGGCAGCGCACAGTTGCGAAGTAAGCAACACATCTTTACTCAGACTAGGTAGGCGAACGAAGACAAACACCTATTTTGTAATCACAGCCGTGGTCTCCCTATTCATGTTTTACTGGCTTTCATGTTTTATTCTTACTGATGTTCACCATAACTATAAAAATGTGCTCATGTAATTTAAACCCCCATGTAAGAAATGTCAATGATGTAAGCGAGTGGATTGCCTTTGGGGTACCATGAGCTTTTCTGTTGAACCTATATGGACGAAAAAATAAAGAATTAAAAAAAAAAAAAAAAACTAACCCTTTCCTAGTCAAAGTTTTAAACCATATACTTTAAGGCCCCTAACATTTTTTTTATTTTTTTTCAAGTCAGTATGCACGATTACGCTTACTACTTGTCTTATGAATAAGTAATCCCTTTATTTGCAACCCAAACCAAGCAACCTTTTAGTAGGTATCCAGGTTTTTACTAAGCTCTAGTGCACTGTAGTGTCTATAGTACTTAGAGAGCATCTTAAAATCTTGATGTTTCCTGGCCAGACTAATCTCTTTACCAACGGAAGTAGCCATGAAAAATTTTAGAAAGAGAGAATACGTTTTTAAAGAACAGTCTTCCATAGACGCAAGTAAGCGGTCCTTTATGTTCATCTGATCGTGTCTTCCGATCACTATTAGAGAAGATTATTATAACAACCTATACCTGCCGTGTGACTACTGTAACATATAGATGCGTGGCATTTCAATTTTAAACTGAGTGAATGGCCAGTAGCTATATGGTAAACCAGCTGTGGTGGAACTACGAGTTCCATGATGCTCTGCAATCAGAGGAAAAAGTGCATGTCCCTGAATGACCATCAGACATTTGCACTGCTACTAAAGAGCTACATATATTGTCAAATAAACCACAGATCTTGACAATTGCAGCAATATGTGGATATTATTATTATTGCTAGTTATATAGCGCCAACAGATTTTGTAGCGCATTACAATATTATAGGAGTGGGGGGAATTTAACTATAAATAGGACAATTACAAAAAAACTTAAAGGAACAATAGGCGGAAGAAGGCCCTGCTCAAACTAGCTTCCAGTCTATAGGAGGTGGGGTATAAAACACAGTAGGACAGGAAATAGCAATCAAATAAGGTGGGAGTGAAGCAGAGCTGGAGGAGAGAGTAGAGTTTAGGAGAGAGCAAGGGACGGACAGGTATGTGAGGCAGAGGTTACTCTGGGAGGCCATAAGCTTTCCTAAAGAAAGGCACTTCTTAAACGATTGAAGACTAGAGGAGAGTCTGATGGCGGTAGGCAGGATATTCCATAGGAAGGGAGCTGCCTGCAAGAAGTCCTGCAAGTGTGAGCTGGCCGTACGGGTGTGAGTAGTGGACAGGAGAAGGTCATGGGCAGAGCGGAGAGGGAGAAGGAGGGAGAAGGAGCATACCTATGGATCAGTGAAGAGATATAAGAGGGGCTAGAACTGTTCAGTGCTTTATAGATATGGGTTAGCACTTTGAATTGACTCCTATAGGATACAGAAAGCCAATGTAAGGACTGGCAGAGGGGTGAGAGGACCGACTAGAGAGGAAAATCAGTCTGGCGGCAGTGTTCATTACAGACTGTAGCAGGGCAGAGTTATCACAAGAAAAGGAAACTGGCAATAGACCTCCCCTCACAAAAGGTGCCCACAGAACCCACACTTGGCTCCTGATACATGTTTGCACATTTTGAGGTCTGTTTGCTTTTTTTTTTTCTTCAATATTTTCCTCAAATGTAATGTGGTATGAAATCATATAAGCCATATTGGTCTTTCAAAAACACCAGTATATATAGAAAAAAAAAAATTACAGTGGAACAAGCCCACAGCAAAAGTACCAAGAAGGCCTCAGACTGGAACACAAGGAATTTTTGGAAAAATCTTGGTTATACAGGTATGAGCAAAAAAATAAAAAATAAGGGCTCACCTAGCACCCAAAGCCTGGCCCCTGCCACTAAGCAAATAGTCATATTTCACTATGTTCAAAATTCCGTTAACATATATTGGTTACCACTGATTTGTAAAATAATCGGTTTCATTTGATTCATCTAAACGTGCAGCCTTACTTTTCAAGTAGATGTCTGACTTGGCGTAATAAGATCTCTGAAAAGCTAAAGATTAATCTCGGTTCGATCTACATAAACTAACTGACCTCGTAACCTTTGTCAGGATATCAAACTTATTTTCAAATTGTAGAGCAAAACAGTCAATATGAAAAAAAAAAAAAAGGAAATCAGCTATGCTTTCAATTTGTCTATTTATACTGCATACTACAGCACAAAGATAAAGGAAGCCAAGAGGCAGAGATGCCAGTCAGGGGTCAAAGCACCAACATCGGGGTTAAACCAGTCTAAAATGCTTTAACCCCTAATGGTAGGACAAACCCTGGACACTCCTAACCCCAACCCGGTCCTACCCCTATAATAACAAATATGTCAGGGTTCATTTAAGGCTGGCTGCAACTGTTTCCAATTCTGAGTTTAGTAAATTTAGCTAGAGTTAAAATGAAGTCTATATATTGTATTTTTCAATTATAGAGACTGCAATGTAAAATAAAAACAGGATTATATTCAGTTAAATGCCTAGCTTGAATGTTGAAGATGCTTTCTATTGCATTAGTGACCAAAGACCATGTCTGAAAATACAAAAAGCAAAATCGCTGCTTGGTGTAGCTACTTATAAAAGCACATGCAGAGCAGACTCAAATCAAAAACACATTACTCATGAAGTCAAAAACCAATACAAATTACACAATTAACTGACAAGGGTGCTTAATACAAAGCAAAGTAACTTCTGAATTCATATCATCATAAACATTAATTTGGACTGCCTGCACGCGAAAATATGGTTTTATTTAAAGAAAGAAAAGAAAATTGAAAAGCTGCACCACTTGACTGGATTCCCCTTTTCCCCCCACAACAAATCAAATGACTAAATATTCTTTAGATCTCTCAACCAACCAGGATGACACCGTAATCATATGACTCGGATTGCAAGATTGACTGCAGGGAGACTGCCTGGGTTGTCAGACAGATCCCCAATAATAAAATCACTTAATTATGAATATGTATAAAATCTTATATATGTGTGTGTGATTTTCATTCTAAGTTTATATATGATTTTATATAATTAAAAAAAAGTGTGTGTGTGTGTATATATATATATATATATATATATATATATATATATATATATATATATATATATATATATATATATATATATATAATCTATCTATCTATCTATCATGAGGAAGACCTGAACGGGTCGAAACGTTGATCAAGCAACCTGTAAACCTTCTATGGATTAAAGACCATTAATACTTTCAAAAGACCGAAGAGTGCATCTTTTTTCAATACAATTATTTATTAGCATGAGATTGCACCAGGGCACCTCTACTATTTATTATATTAGTAAGGGTGAGTGCCATTATCTGTGATTATATATATATATATATATATATATATATATATTACACACTTTATTTTTTTAAATGTAAATTTTTTACAGATAATTTAATTTGCAAGCCCTATAGTTGACCCTCTAACTTTCCAAAACCCAATAAAACATGTTTATATACCCTGAACACTTTACTGTAGTAAAAGCTAACCGTATTATGACACCCTTACAATTTCATGCAGAACTCGGAAAATGACAAAATCTCAGCTGCTTTTTTTTTTTTTTTAAGAGTTTAATCATATTAAATTATGTTTTATATATATATAAATATTTAATAATTAATAACTAATGATTGCTTTATGTTTTACTGAAACAATATCCCATGACATTCATGTTAAGTGGGAAGACTTGAAGAGTCAGTTGTCTTTTATATTCTAAGAATTCTATACCCCTATATTCCCATTTCATTTTTAATTTGCCTATCTTTTTATAAGGCAGACAACTAACCTCACCCGCCCGCATACTCCTATTTCATTTTTAATTTGCCTATCTTTTCATAAGGCAGACAACTTACCTCACCCTCCTGCATACTCCTATTTCATTTTTATTTTGCCTGTGTTTTTATACAGCAGACGACTTACCTCACTCTCCTGTATACTCTTTTAATGTACAGCAGCTACTGACCAAACATGTGAATTGTCTGTTTTGCACTTTTGTGTTACAAAAACTGTCAGATGGGCCAGAAAAAATGAAACCCACAATTTTTACAAATAAAAAGAAAAATAAACACCATCTACAAGTTGTAGGAGAAACCAATTGTCTTCCCACAACTTGGAACTTTTAAGAAAAAAAAAAATATATATATATTTTAAGTTTAACTATGTGGAACATTAGAACACTACGACATAAATATATGTTTACAGTGTTATGAAACATTTACTGAACACAAGCAGTAAAATGCACTCACACCTTCCTCAGAACAGGTTTGAATGCATGTCATAATTCACATTTAATTGATCGATTATCATAAATGCTTCAAAATAGTTATTGGAAATATCTCACACCAACTACAGGAGTTCATACAAAACGAAACAGTGATCTGTGGACTTAACCCTACATCTTGGCATTGAGGGAGAATTATCAAGGTTAAACTGGTGCTATTCTGAGTGCAAAATTCTATTAGTTTCTATGGTAATTGCTCCTTGTGTACTATGTGTACTACTGTGCCCCAGAATAGCACCTGCTTTTGGATTAATACATCTCTCCCAGTGTGCTGCAATTCTAATCAAGCAAAGATCACTATACATTGTTGCAATTCAGATTCCTCGAATGAAAGAACACGAACCCCATGGAGTTGTATAGCATCTCTCCAGGTGTGCCCTGTGCTGTACATGACACTCAGCCAGCCCAGAGCCCAGCCACGGAGCCCAGCCCAGCACCAACACACTGACACAGTTTGACCCACAAGAATAAAGTTACCACTCTTAGCATTACTCCTCACCTGGGGCTGAAGGGCAGTGGTCAACGCAGCAGGTCTGCGAGTTAGGGCAGGCTGGCACGGGGAGGGCAGTGTACTCTGGGAGGGGGATGCAGGGCACTGTGGGTGTACACCGTGCAGAGAAGACTCAGGGGACATCACTAGACAGGCATGGGGAGGAGCAACACGATACAGGCAGCTGGGTCAGGGGGGAAATGCAACTGTGAGGGGGGGGGAGTGATTTCAGCTGGAGGGAAATGCAGCTATGACGGGGGAGGAGGTGGTGATTTCAGCTGGTGGGAATGAAACTGTGAGGGGGACAGGAGAAATGCAACTGTGACTGGTTTCAGTAGGTGATAGGAGTGAGGGGAGATATGAGGACAGGCAGCAATAAGAACAGGCTTATTGTTAGAATAAGAGTAGGTAACAGATTGTAGACTGGGGGGCAGCAGCTATGAGTGTGAGTCTGGGGGCCGCAATAAGTGGGAGTCTTTAGGCTGTGGGTAGTGAGGCGGGTGCAACAGGGAGGTGAGGAGCGAGCGAGTGAGTGTTAACTGAGCAGGGAGTGAGTATTAATTCGTGAAAAAACAAGCAAAAAGGCGCTTAGATTTTAACAATAATAATATAATAAAATAGTGAGTAAATCAACACATAAAAAGGTAAAAGCTACACCTTTAACCCCTTAAGGACCAAACTTCTGGAATAAAAGGGAATCATGACATGACATGTCATGTGTCCTTAAGGGGTTAAAGTGCACAGGCTCTAAACTGCATGTACTAATCTTCATCCCATTTGGAGTACAAAGAGAAATTGTATGTTGGAAGTTATTTTGTAAGTTTTTGCACATATTATATATATTCCATAAAGGTTTGTTTTAGTATATTTATGTGACACTTTGGCACAGTGCACTACAAATTTAAAGGTATAGCGCACCTTTTTTTCAGTATTTTAGGGAGTGAGTATTAGCTGAGCAGTGAGTATTAGCTGAGCAGTGAGTATTAGCTGAGCAGTGAGTATTAGCGGAGCAGTGAGTATTAGCGGAGCAGTGAGTATTAGCGGAGCAGTGAGTGTTGGCTGAGTGTGTGGGTATTAGCTGAGCAGTGAGTGTTGGCTGAGTGTGTGGGTATTAGCTGAGCAGTGAGTATTAGCAGAGCAGTGAGTGTTGGCTGAGTGTGTGGGTATTAGCTGAGCTGTGTGTATTAGCTGGGCAGTGAGTGTGAGTGTTAGCTGGGCAGTGAGTGAGTATTAGCTGAGCAGTGAGTGAGTATTAGCTGAGCAGTGAGTGTGTGAGTATTAGCTGAGCAGTGAGTGTTGGCTGAGTGTGTGGGTATTAGCTGAGCTGTGTGTATTAGCTGGGCAGTGAGTGTGAGTGTTAGCTGGGCAGTGAGTGAGTGTTAGCTGGGCAGTGAGTGTTAGCTGAGCAGTGAGTGAGTATTAGCTGAGCAGTGAGTGTGTGAGTATTAGCTGAGCAGTGAGTGTGTGAGTATTAGCTGAGCAGTGAGTGTGTGAGTATTAGCTGAGCAGTGAGTGTGTGAGTATTAGCTGAGCAGTGAGTGTTGGCTGAGTGTGTGAGTGTTAGCTGAGCAGTGAGTGTTGGCTGAGTGTGTGAGTGTTGGCAGAGTGTGTGAGTGTTGGCTGAGTGTGTGAGTGTTGGCTGAGTGTGTGAGTGTTGGCTGAGTGTGTGAGTGTTGGCTGTGTGTGTGAGTGTTGGCTGTGTGTGTGAGTGTTGGCTGAGTGTGTGAGTGTTGGCTGAGTGTGTGAGTGTTGGCTGAGTGTGTGAGTGTTGGCTGTGTGTGTGAGTGTTGGCTGTGTGTGTGAGTGTTGGCTGAGTGTGTGAGTGTTAGCTGAGCAGTGAGTGTGCGAGTATTAGCTGAGCAGTGAATGTGTGAGTATTGACAAAAATAAGGGATGATCTGCTAAACCAATTACAAATAAAACAACATAGTGTATAACTGTATATATAGGTTTAAGTAGAAATTGCGTTCACAAATGGCTGAGCAGTGTGTGTGAGTATTAGCTGAGCAGTGAGTATTAGTGGTGTAGAGCAAACGGGGGGGGGGGCAGTTATATGGTGACAGGAAGCAGTCCAGCCCCGGCCAGGGCACTCAGTCCGTCTATCAGTAACGGATCACACTGAGAAACGAGAGCTGACTGGAAAACACTGAGGGGGAGAGAGCAGCCAATCACAGCCGCCGTCTCCGCCGAGCAGCCAATCACAGCAGAGATCTCCATCCTGAGAATTCCATGAGCGGATGGAACGTCCAGTCGCAGAGTTCTCCAGTTTGCAGAGTTTGGTGGAGGGGGAGGTTAACCCTTTACTGCCTGGTAATGGGGCAAGGGTTAACCCTTTACAGCCTGGGAATGGGGTGAAGGGCTAACACTTTACAGCCTGGGAATGAGGGGGAGGCTAACCCTTTACAGCCTGGAAATGGGGGGAGGGGTTAACCCTTTACAGCGTGGTAATGGGGGAGGTTAACACTGTACAGCCTGGAAATGGGGGGGAGACTAACCCTTTGCAGCCTGGAAATGGGGGGAGGGGTTAAACCTTTACAGCCTGGTAATGGGGTGAGGGGTTAACATTTTACAGCCTGGTAATGGGGTGAGGGGTTAACACTTTACAGCCTGGTAATGGGGTGAGGGGTTAACACTTTACAGCCTGGTAATGGGGTGAGGGGTTAACACTTTACAGCTTGGTAATGGGGTGAGGGGTTAACACTTTATAGCCTGGAAATGGGGGGAGGGATTAACCCTTTACAGCCTGGTAATTGGAGGAGGCTAACCCTTTACAGCCATGGAATGGGGGAGGCTAACCCTTTACAGCCATGGAATGGGGGAGGCTAACCCTTTACAGCCATGGAATGGGGGAGGCTAACCCTTTGCAGCCATGGAATGGGGGAGGCTAACCCTTTGCAGCCTGGGGATGGGGGAGGTTAACACTTTACAGCCTGGAAATGGGGGGAGACTAACCCTTTGCAGCCTGGAAATGGGGGGAGGGGTTAAACCTTTACAGCCTGGTAATGGGGTGAGGGGTTAACACTTTACAGCCTGGTAATGGGTTGAGGGGTTAACACTTTATAGCCTGGAAATGGGGGGAGGGATTAACCCTTTACAGCCTGGTAATGGGAGGAGGCTAACCCTTTACAGCCATGGAATGGGGGAGGCTAACCCTTTACAGCCTGGGAATGGGGGAAGCTAACCCTTTACAGCCTGCTAGCACTGCCCCCCATCCATGAGCTGATATGTATTAATAATGTTTAACAAAGGGATAACTAACAAAGGTGTAAGGACAACACTTACTAAGCATGACTCACTGCATTTATCTACTCCCTCACCTCTAGTTACATCATTCATTACTGGCAAGCAATACGTGTAGTATAGTAATGGGTACCTAGCTACTAAAAGTAATGACCGATTGGAATGCCCATAGACAATAATGGAAGTATAAGGAATGCCCATAGAGAAAAATGAAAACAAAATATTTGAATTAGAGACAGAACTATTAGACATATCAAATAAATATTTTGTTGGCATACTCTCCAGGTTCAGTGGCAATTTTTAAAATTGAGATTAAGTGGGATTATCATTGTTTTCTATGGAATGAGAAGTGTGACTGACACTATGGAATGCCCATAGAGTATAGTGTATATCAACTCTTTTGTAGGGAAATCTGAAAGACATAGGAAGTTAAACGGGACATGCATCCTTCCTTAGACAACTGTCTCATTCAAACTGTCTCGCTGCTTTTTTCATATTCCCTCTGCAGGGCCGATCCTGAACAGGTGCACAGCTATCTGTGGATAGAGGCGCATTGTGGCACTTGGCCCTGCCGCTCGCAATAGACCCAGGTCCCTCACGCTTGGCTCCAGGAGGGGGAACAAACTAGTGTTTTTTTTCCTTCACCTCCTAACAACCTTCATAAGTCACTAACCCCCCACAGCAGACCCTAACTCCCAACTGCAACCCCTAAACCCCCACTACAGCCCCTAACCTCCTACTACAGCCCCTAACACCCCACTTACACCCCATTTACCCTTGTCATTCCATAGAAAACATTGATAATCCCATTTAATCTCAATTTTAAAAATTGACACTGAACTTGGAGAGTATACCAACAAAAGATTTACTTGATATGTTTCACGGTTCAGATTCCAAGTCACATATTGCTTCCTATTATACTCTATGGGCATTCCATGTTATCATTCACCTGTCATTCCATAGAAAAGTGCTATAATCCCAGGTAATTTCTATTGTTACAATCTGCTGCTGTACTATGGAACATCTGTGGTAAAGGTTAATTTGCACAGATTTGCCTGCAAATGAGTTTATATTTTGCTTCCCATTATACTCTATGGGCATTCTCGTTAGTCATTCACCCTTGTCATTCCATAGAAAACAATGATAATCACACTTACTCTCAATTTTAGAAATTGCCACTGAATTTGGAGAGTATACCAACAAAATATGTATTTCATATGTCTAATAGTTTTGTCTCTAATTGAAATATTTTATTCTCTATGGGCATTCCTTATACTTCCATTATTGTCTATGGGTATTCCACTGCCTTGTTAAAGTCCTTTAGTCCTCACTACAGCCCCCATACCCTACTACTCCCCACTAACTGTACAACACCTAACTCCCTTCTACAGCCCCTTACTGTAAAATTGCAGCCTCCATACCCTACTACAGCCCCAAACCCGCTACTAATCCAAAAACAGCCCCTATTCCCTTACTGCAGCCCCAAACTTCTCTACCACAGCCCCTTATTCAAACTGCAACCTCTATCCCCAAATGTAGCTCCTATCCCCCACTACAGTCCCTACGCTTCAAACACAGCCCATATTCCCCCACTACAGCCCGAACCACCCTACTACAGTCCCATACCCCAACCATACTGCATTACCTATCCCACACTACAGTCCATACCCCTAAATGTGGCCCAGGTCCCCCACTACAGCCCCTAACTTGCATACTACAGTCTCTATCCCTCCCACTACAGACCCTATTCTCTTACCATAGTCCTTACTACCCACTACAGTCCCTCTTACCCAGTTGCAGCTCATATTCTCCACACTACAGCACTTTTCTCCAATTTGCAGCCATTCCCCAATTCAGCCCCTAACCTCCCGTACCACAGCCAATATCTACCCACTAGATATCCTACCCCCTCCCCCAAATTACATCCCATACCCTCCACAACAGCCCAAACCATTCAACTACAGTCCCTACCTCCCCACTATAGCCACTGTCCCCCACTACAACCCAGTGCCACCTCCTACAGCCCCTATCACCCTACTACAGCCCACTAACAGTGCCTCTTTCAAGATTAGGTTCTGGATCTGACCCTGGTACTAATAAGCTATTTGGGCACACAGGTGGCACTAATAAGCTATTTGTTCACATAGATGTCACTAATTAGCTATTTTGGAACACAGATAGCACTGAGTAGCTGTATGGGGACAGAGATGGCACTGGGAACCAGGGCACAAAGATAGCACTGATAAGCTTTTTGGTGGAAAAGCTGAAACTGTAGTAAGTGGGTGACTCTATGGACATTCTCTTTATTCATTTACCCTTGTCATTCCATAGAAAACATTGATAATCCCACTTAATCTCAATTTTAAAAATTGACACTGAATTTGGAGAGTATACCAACAAAAGATTTACTTGATATGTTTCACGGTTCAGATTCCAAGTCACATATTGCTTCCTATTATACTCCTATGGGCATTCCATGTTATCATCCACCTGTCATTCCATAGAAAAGAGCTATAATCCCAGGTAATTTCTATTGTTACAATCTGCTGCTGTACAATGGAACATCTGTGGTAAAGGTTAATTTGCACAGATTTGCCTGCAAATGAGTTTATATTTTGCTTCCCATTATACTCTATGGGCATTCTCGTTAGTCATTCACCCTTGTCATTCCATAGAAAACAATGATAATCACACTTAATCTCAATTTTAGAAATTGCCACTGAATTTGGAGAGTATACCAACAAAATATGTATTTCATATGTCTAATAGTTTTGTCTCTAATTGAAATATTTTGTTTCCATTATTCTCTATGGGCTTTCCTTATACTTCCATTATTGTCTATGGGTATTCCACTGCCTTGTTAAAGTCTATGGACATTCCAATCTGTCATTCCTTTTAGTTGTTCCCAGCTAGCGTGTATCATACAGGGACACATATACAATAAAGAATATTCAGAGTAAATTTATTGTAGCTCACATTTCAAATTTCCAACTATGTTTTTTTTTTTTATATTATTAAAAATGTTCTCTCTGTGAATTAAAACGTTTAATACCTTTCACTGAATACATCCAAGAATGTGGAAAGTGCTTTTTAAATCTATTTGTGATAATTGTGTCTCTTGTTAACCATATATATTGTATCAGTTTCATTACATGTTTGCCTTGGAACAAGTGACCTTTTTAATCCTTTTTTTCACCTTGCTTGAGGAATATTATTAGGACTTTGACATCATTTAATGAATCCACCTTAGTGTCCTGAAGCGAATTTAGCAGGCTATTTTTGATGTGTATATAAATTACCCTTTAATCTAAAGAGGCAGATAAGTCAATGTCCCTTTAAGTTGCCAGGCTTCCTTTATTGGTAAGAGGTCAGTGTATCCCTCCCTAGTCTGCAATGTTTATTTAAAGTAACACTCTAAGTACCTTAACCACTACAGTGACCATTTGGGGGTAGCTCCTTTTTGTGAAATAGTTTTTGATTAGTTTGATAAATATCAGGGTTCTCTCAGCACTCATATCAAAGCACCTGGACTGTAATTGAGATTTTGGGGATGCTTCACTCTTGCATTACATGTCCCAAGCTCCACTAAAGCCATTTAAAATCCATTCTTCATTCTCAAATCTTCAAGTTCCTTAAAGGAACACTATAGTCACCTAAATTACTTTAGCTAAATAAAGCAGTTTTAGTGTATAGATCATTCCCCTGCAATTTCACTGCTCAATTCACTGTCATTTAGGAGTTAAATCACTTTGTTTCTGTTTATGCAGCCCTAGCCACACCTCCCCTGGCTATGATTGACAGAGCCTGCATGAAAAATAAAAACTGGTTTCACTTTCAAACAGATGTAATTTACCTTAAATAATTGTATCTCAATCTCTAAATTGAACTTTAATCACATACAGGAGGCTATTGCAGAGTCTAGCAAACTATTAACATAGCAGGGGGTAAGAAAATCTTAATTAAACAGAACTTGCAATAAAGAAAGCCTAAATAGGGCTCTCTTTACAGGAAGTGTTTATGGAAGGCTGTGCAAGTCACATGCAGGGAGGTGTGACTAGGGTTCATAAACAAAGGGATTTAACTCCTAAATGGCAGAGGATTGAGCAGTGAGTCTGCAGGGGCATGTTCTATACACCAAAACTGCTTCATTAAGCTAAAGTTGTTCAGGTGACTATAGTGTCCCTTTAATAATGAGCTGCTGCCAGCCTACATTCCATCTCGCTCTTATTGGATAGATATTTTTCTCGACTCTTAAGAATATTTACTTTTTTTCATTTATGATCATTCCATTCTTGCAATGTCTATGTTGACCAAATAGTTGCTGCTCAGCTGTTGTAAAACTACATCTCCCATAATGCTACAGCACCCAACAGCTGGGAGATATTTAGTCACTGTACTAGATATCAGAGATAAGTACATGGTCAATACAAGTCAGAATAAGTTATAATTAAAAGGGGCATCTTTATTAAACAGCAAAGTGTGAATAAAAAGATCAAATTGCTAAATTTAACAAACCCCCCCAAAAAATGTTTTAGAGTCATTTTTACATTTTGGCTATTTAGCCTAAATTTGGGATTTTAGTTCACTTGTGGTTTGGTGTTCGATCCCCCAAAATAACTTTTTTCTTTTATCTTTATATCAAGCCTTTATTAGTTTATTGTTTGTTGTTTGTTGTTTTTCCGTTTTTGTAGCGTTCATTTTCTCCCACGCAGATGTAAACAGCAGGGGAAATACTGTATGTGAAGGAGGGAGAGTGTGAGCTGATATGTAAAGTATACAGAATTGAAACATGAGGAATGTGACTAGCAAATAGGATGTGATTGCATGGCTTAAATGCCCGATGAATTGACGAGCAATTTAGCAGTAAAACGGCCAGTCATGAACATGTGCATAAGGTGACTATTATTATTGGCATTTAATTAGCACCAACATATTCTGCAGAGCATTACAATTCTAGAATGGAGATATTTGACAATAAGTAAATGACATGCAAAATTTACCAGAGACCAGAGGAGGAGAAGGCCCCACTCAAACAAGCTTGCAATATAATAAAATGAGCTTACAATTTATAGGTGGGCTGCAATTTTGAAGACTATATTTAGCATTCCTTGAAGGTGGGCATTGGTCTGAAATGAAGACTGACCCGCTAGTTCTGGAATGATGGGGAGGTATAGATACTCCCAACATTGGGTGGTATGATGGAATTGAATATGTGTAGTGTCAGCCTGGTGTGAATGTTTGCCAACCTGAATATCCATGGTGACCATCCCAACTTGGTGTTGCGCATGAACAAAGCACTGCTGATGTGCATTGCTTTTGGGCTCAATGCCCTTCATAGACTTTGTGCAGCATGAGCTGAAGATGAACCTGGCACAGAGGAAGAGACGCCCAAAGTCAGAACAATACTGCCAAAGCTGCCATATTTTGAAAGTACAGACATGCTTTAAAGGACCACTCTAGGCACCCAGACCACTTCAGCTTAATGAAGTGGTCTGGGTGCCAGGTCCTTCTAGGATTAACCCATTTTTTCATAAACATAGCAGTTTCAGAGAAACTGCTATGTTTGTGAATGGGTTAAGCCTTCCCCTATTTCCTCTAGTGGCTGTCTCACTGACAGCCGCTAGAGGCGCTTGCGTGATTCTCACTGTGATTTTCACAGTGAGAGCACGCAAGCGTCCATAGGAAAGCATTATGAATGCTTTCCTATGTGACCGGCTGAATGCGCGCGCAGCTCGTGCCGCGCGTGCGCATTCAGCCGACGGGGAGGAGGATCGGAGGAGGAGCTCTCCGCCCACCGCTGGAAAAAGGTAAGTTTTAAACACTTTCCCCTTTCCAGAGCCCGGCGGGAGTGGGTCCCTGAGAGTGGTCCTTTAAGATGACAACATTACTTTTAATCAGTAAACTGTAGACAGCAATCTGTTCACTCTGACAGTTCACTCTTCTCAATGGAGACCTGAGGGACCTTTTTTTTTAAAAAAAAAACATTCCCTGAGTTAATCAGTTAATTTGGTCACTAAAGATACAAGGTTAGCACATGTTTTTGACTTGCGACAATCTAAAAACAACAGAAATGTTACACAACACATTTTTGCATTGACTACACGGCTATTTTATTGTGATAGTTACATTTATTATACAGTTCTGCAGAACAGGGCCATCTTAACAGCATTTTAGACCCCCGGGCAAAACAGTGCACTGGGGCAATGCCTACACAACCACTTGCAGGAATAAAAATTTAAATTATCGATAAAATTATGTTTATGTTTATTGGTGCGTCCTACAAAATAAGTGTTTAACCGTAAGAAGAAAAAAAAAACACAGCCGAGATTAATCCACACAAACGTTTGGACAATATAATACGAACCTTGAAGTTGAAAAACAAGAAATTCAACATCCAAAATGGTACTCTGTAAATACTACAGTAAATAATAATACAGACGAGATGGCGCATTACAAAATTACTAATTATTTTCGACACAAACATTTGCAAAATTTCTTTGCCAGAATTGCTTTGTAATTGGCTTGAAGTCAAAAGATGTCATCTTCCATACAAGACTGAAAGCCAGTTCAAATGCTGCTGACTCAATGTGCTCCAAAGCTGACTTTAAAAAAAATAAAACAGTTTCACTCTTGAATTTCAACTTTCTCCTGCACTGTAATATACTAATAAGTTGACAAGTCTGTCAGGGACCCCTATGCTCGTGGGACCCACGGGCAACTGCCCAGCATGCCCATGCGTTAAGACGGCTCGGCTGCAGAATATATAATTGGTTTCCAATCTAGTCCTCAAAGCAAGGCAAAAAAAATCCATATTTTGTTGGTATCTCTCCTGAAACAGAACTGAGAAATTCCTAAATCGTGGACCTTGAAAACTCATTTAGTAGCAACTGGTCAAGGCCAGATAAATTCATTCTGTATCATTCAGCTGTTGTGGGTCTTCAGCTCTCACACTTTAAAGGACCACTCTAGTGCCAGGAAAGCATATTCGTTTTCCTGGCACTAGAGTGCCCTGAGGGTGCCCCCACCCTCAGGGACCCCCTCCCGCCCGGCTCTGGAAAGGGGAAAAGGGGTAAAACTTACCTTTTTCCAGCGCTGGGCGGGGAGCTCTCCTCCTCCTCTCCGCCTCCGTTCCTCCCCGTCAGCTGAATGCGCACGCGCGGCAAAAGCTGCGCGCGCATTCAGCCGGTCACATAGGAAAGCATTCATAATGCTTTCCTATGGACGCTTGCGTGCTCTCACTGTGATTTTCACAGTGAGAATCACGCAAGCGCCTCTAGCGGCTGTCAGTGAGACAGCCACTAGAGGAAATAGGGGAAGGCTTAACTAATTGATAAACATAGCAGTTTCTCTGAAACTGCTATGTTTATAAAACAATTAGTTAACCCTAGCTGGACCTGGCACCCAGACCACTTCATTAAGCTGAAGTGGTCTGGGTGCCTAGAGTGGTCCTTTAAGCCATGTTTTGACACATGGTGTAGGAGATGCCCTTTCCACACAACAAATTAAAGGTGACCTGAGTAATCTATTCATCATATTATTGATTACAATTTCTCTATTTGCCTATAAAATGGAGACTTCATTTCCCTGAGATATTCCCTCATACATGCAACATACATATATATATATATATATATATATATATATATATGTAAAAAATAGATAAAATTCGTATCTTGTAATACCTTTTTTATTGGACTAACAGAATTTTTTAGTGACAAGCTTTCGGGATAACCTCCCTTTCTCAAGTCTGAAGCATTTCTGAGCAAGACGACACATAGAATTCAAAGTTGAGTTGTGATATAGGGGTTAAAGCGACATGAGTGTAGATAAGACACAGGTTTGGTAGAAAATAGACACCATCTTTGTAGAGGGTCATAAATATCTTTCTGAAGAGCAGAGTGAGGGGGGAGAGAGGGAAAATAAAAACAAACAAGCAGACAGTGCAGAGGATGGTACACTTTATACATGCACACACACATAAATGTGTATATGTGTGTGTGCATGTATATATATATATATATATATAAACAAGAAAAGAAAAACAACAACAATATAGTGTTACACACATTTAAAACCTCCTGCCAAATTGTGGAGAAATACCCTCACAGAATATTCTTCAAAGGAACCCCTTAAAAGTATTAATGCTGTACTAAAACTTTTTCTAAATCCTTCGCTCAACAACATTGGCAAAAGAGACACATAAAGTGAAGACCGTTTGGAGTAAAATATTGTCGTACAGTTTATTAACTCACCAATACACTTTATTCACGGACTATATTCCTTTTTTTTTTCTTTACATATATCTGTTCCATTTTACAACTCCTTTAAGGCATGTTGTACTCACTATAACACGCTCATCAGAATTAAGTTGGTATAGTGCCTCCAGTTGGTCTCCCCTCCTTAGTGGCCCCAAATTACAGTATTTTACTAATTAAAGGGCTTGGAAGCACATCTTTAAGCCACACCTCCAAGTCCTTTGGGTATGAGAGTTGGGCCTGTTACTTCCTGGCTCTCATACCCTAGCATA
Source organism: Pelobates fuscus (assembly GCF_036172605.1). NCBI lineage: Eukaryota > Metazoa > Chordata > Amphibia > Anura > Pelobatidae > Pelobates > Pelobates fuscus. Next base: position 45,088,689 of record NC_086322.1, on the reverse strand, counting down.
CCATGATGCCATACGCGCATGCACATTGCTGACCCTGTCTGCCATGAAGAATCATTGCATGCAATGATCCTCTGTGGCAGAATCATAGGCTAGCGCACCTCATGCACTTACGGCTCTTTATGAGGAGCATTGGATTGGACCACCCTCCAGGATGATATCAGGTGAGGCGAAGCTGCATAAATGCCGAGGAATATAAGTAATTTATTATTGTTTTCTTTTGGGTTTTTTAGTCGCAGGTGGGGGAGAGGGGCTAAAATTAATTATGGACTGTAGCTTTAGGGATGCAGATATGTGACGGCTGAGGGTTTGACAGCAGCAGCTCTACCTTATTATCAACCGTAGGAAAAATACATAAGACAGTTGTTCCAACTAGACATGTGCACCAGTGAAATTTTCATTTCGTAAGAATGATTACGTACTAAATAAAATGTCATTCGTCAATCCCGAATTTAGTCTGCAAACCATTAGTTTTTGAACGAAATTCGTTAAAAAAATAATTTGTTTTCATCCAATAGGACGAAAACAGCACTACGCATACGCCCCCCAAAAAAGCAAGGAGGCAGCCGGCAACGCTACCAGCTCCCTCCTTGTAATAAATAACTATTCTTACCCCGCCCCCCTGCATTATTATTATTGCCATTTATATAGCGCCAACAGATTCCGTAGCGCTTTACAATATTATGACGGGGGGATTTAACTATAAATAGGACAATTACAAAAAACTTACAGGAACGATAGGTTGAAGAGGACCCTGCTCAAACGAGCTTACATTCTATAGGAGGTGGGGTGTAAAACACAGTAGGGCAGGAATTTGCAATCAAATAGGGTGGGAGTGAGGTAGAGCTGGAGGAGAGTAGAGTGCTGCCCTCTAGGAGAGAGCAGGTATGTGAGGTAGAGGTTTGTCTGGGAGGCCATAAGCTTTCCTAAAGAGATGAGTTTTAAGGCGAGTCTGATGGCGGTATTCAGGCTATTCCATAGGAAGGGAGCCACCCTGCAAGCATGAGTTGGCCGTACGGGTGCGAACAAGGGACAGGAGGTGGTCATGGGCAGAGCGGAGAGACCGAGAAGGGACATACCTATGGATCTGTGAAGAGATATAAGAGGGGCTAGAGTTGTTCAGTGCTTTATAGGTGTAAATTAGTACCTTGAATTGACTCCTATAGCATACAGGAAGCCAATGTTATGACTGACAGAGGGGTGAGGTGTGAGAGAAACGACTAGAGAGCAGCGTTTATTACGGACTGTAGCGGTGCAGTACGGCTTTTGGGAAGATCAATAAGGAGAGGGTTACAATAATCCATGCGGGAAATTACTAGAGCATGGACAAGCTCCTTGGTAGCATCTTGCGTAAGAAAGGGGCGGATGCCTTAAAGGTAGGCAGACAATGTAATAGAGCAGCAGGAAATGCTAGCAGAATGCTGGGTTGTATAGGGAGAGGTATTAGCAGTAGAAAGAGGGAAGTGCTCATGCCATTGTACAGCACACTGGTGAGACCTCACTTGGAGTACTGTACACAGTACTGGAGACCCTATCTTCAGAAGGATATTGATACCTTAGAGAGAGTTCAAAGAAGGGCTACTAAACTGGTTCATGGATTGCAGGATAAAACTTACCAGGAAAGGTTAAAGGATCTTAACATGTATAGCTTGGAGGAAAGACGAGACAGGGGGGATATGATAGAAACATTTAAATACATAAAGGGAATCAACACAGTAAAGGAGGAGACTATATTTAAACGAAGAAAAACTACCACAACAAGAGGACATAGTCTTAAATTAGAGGGACAAAGGTTTAAAAATAATATCAGGAAGTATTACTTTACTGAGAGGGTAGTGGATGCATGGAATAGCCTTCCAGCTGAAGTGGTAGAGGTTAACACAGTAAAGGAGTTTAAGCATGCGTGGGATAGGCATAAGGCTATCCTAACTATAAGATAAGGCCAGGGACTAATGAAAGTATTTAGAAAACTGGGCAGACTAGATGGGCCGAATGGTTCTTATCTGCCGTCACATTCTATGTTTCTATGCGGGATATGTTTTTAAGATGGAATCTACGGGATTTGGCAACATAGTGGATGTGAGACCAGAATCAAGTATGACGCCAAGACAGCGCGCTTGCAAGGATGGACTGATGTGGATACCACTAACTTGAAGGTAGAGCGAAAGAGGAGGATTGGTATTAGGAGGAGGAAAGACAAGGAGCTCAGTTTCAGAGAGATTGAGTTTCAGAAAGCGGGAGGACATCCAGTCACAGATGGAAGAAAGGCAAGCATTAAAACCTATGAGGGTCACTACGACCCCCGTATTAACAAAAGGGAGGTTAAATCCTCCCGCATGCCCCTACTAAATATAAATCATGCCCCATACTAAATATAAATTAGTATGGGGGTCACTATGACCCCCCAAATTGATAAAAGGGAGGTTAAAAAAGGGAGTATGGGCATGTCGCCTAAACAAATGTAAAACTATTAGTGACTTGGCAGCTATTGCTGCCCAGTCACTAGTGCAATAAGGGGGGACCTGGCACAGGTTCAATCCTGCCGTATGCCCCTGCCTGTGCCAGGTCCCCCTGTGTAGTAGGGGTATTTCGCCTAAACAGCGAGCAGCCAGTGGTCAGTGGCTGCTCGCTGATATTTAAAACTGCATATAAAAATCAGTACTTTATATAGAAGTGATAGAGAGCTACTGTAAGAGTACGTATAACCAAAAGTTATAGCAAAAACTATAACAATGTTGCAATATGAAAAAGTAGCTATTTAGATCTAAATGCTTTTTAAACCTACTCTTTACACTTCTATACAAGATACATTTATATCGAGTTTTAAAGGACCACTAGAGGCACCCAGACCACTTCAGCTTAATGAAGTGGTCTGGGTGCCAGGTCCAGCTAGGTTTAACCCTTTGTTCTATAAACATAGCAGTTTCAGAGAAACTGCTATGTTTATTATAGTGTTAATGCAGCCTCTAGTGACTGTCTCATTGACAGCCGGTAGAGGCGCTTCCGCGCTTCTCACTGTAATTTTCACAGTGAGAAAACGCCAGCGTCCATAGGAAATCATTGTGAATGCTTTCCTATGGACTGGCTGAATGCGTGCGCGGCTCCTGTCGCGCATGCGCATTTAGCCGAGGAGGAGGAGAGGAGGAGGAGAGTCCCCCACCTGGCGCTGGAGAAAGAGGTAAGTTTAACCCCTTCCAGCCCCTAGAGCCCGGCGGGAGGGGGACCCTGAGGGTGGGGGCACCCTCAGGGCACTATAGTGCCAGAAAAACAAGTATGTTTTCCTGGCATTATAGTGGTCCATTAAGTGACAGGGAGCAGTCAGTAGCTGCTCGCTGTCATTTGAAACTAAATATAAATAAATATGATCATTATTTATCACTATGATAAAAGAGGTTAAATCCTCCCGCATGCTCCTACTCACATGCCTTGAGTAGGGGCATGTCGCCTAAACAGTCAGTCAAAACTACTAGTGACTGGGAAGCTATTGCTGCCCAGTCGCTAGTGCAATAAGAGGGGACCTGGCACAGGTTCCCCAATGGTGGGGAACACAAGTAAAATAGGGGGGGACATAGTGTCCAACCGTGACCCGGGGGCTATTAATATAAACAGGAGTGGCCTAATGTCCCCACCCATGAGTGGCAGGTGGGGAACCTAATTAATTAAAGTAGGAACCTAATGTCCCCCTGGTCCCCACCCATGAGCGGCGGGTGGGCACCCTCAATTAATACATTTAAAAAAAAAAAAATGTGGGGACATAGAATGAGCTCCACAGGGCGGGGAAAGGCTTATAAAGCCTTCCCCCGCCCTTCAATTAGGCTGAGAGGGCTCTGATTGGTTGGTTTAAGCCAGCCAATCAAAGTGCTCTGACAAGTAAATGAAGAGACTGACAGGTAAGTCTCTACATTTACCTGTCATAGCAGTCTGATTAGTTGGCTTGGAATCCAACTAATCAGAGTGCTCTGCATCATTTTATACAGCGTGGGAAAGTTCTTTGGAATTTTCCCAGGCTGGGTAATTTGACTCATAACACTGTGATGTGGTTGCTTTAAAAAAAAAGAAACCAAATTGTCATTGTATTTTAAAGCGATTTTGTCTGAAAATGTGATCCTTTATTCGGTGGATTTGGTTGGTAGTATTTTTTTGTAGGATACTCTAATATTTCAATATAGTACGGCTATACTGCATAACAATAGAACGTTATGAGAGTCCTCGTTATTTTATTCAACCATCAAGGGAAAATTCAATGTTGTTAGGAAATCCAATAATCTGGTTAATCCAATAATCCGCTAGCCAGCGTTATTACTTGTATGCTTCTTACAATAGAAGAGTGTGTACTAACAAATTGCAAAATAATTACAATAAAGATCTAAATGAATAGTTAAAACTTGTTTGCATTTAACAAAATAGTAATTTATCATTTGAATTGTGAGTTGATAAATTAACTTCATTATTAACTAATTATATATATAAAAATAAATATGAGATAGGAGTGGTGATGTTGGACTAGCCATAATAGGTATAAAGCTAACCCTGGAAAATCACATAAAGGTGAGGAATTAAAAACCTGGGGATATGTTCCTTAAGCTCATAGAAAATGATATATATATTGTATGTGCACATACGTATAAAGTACGCTAAAAAAAATAGTAGTAAGGCCTCTAAAGAGGACCAAGTAAGACTATAGGGACATCCGATACGTGGACCAATATATAAGAGAAACGGAACATAAGTACAGACTGCTCCGTACAAAAGATGAAAATTAAATAAACCAAGTCGCGCTAAAATACGTAAGTGATATATATAGCTGGGATCGTGGTACCTAGCGATAGTAGAAATGCCGATATGGTACTTGAGTTAAACTGTGGTCATTATAAATAGTGTCTCAATAGAGTACATCAAGATAGCTCACTGGTGGAAAATAAATTCACGAAGAAGCACAAACGGATGTAGAGTTATGTTGCCGACCCTGCTGTACAGACTCTCTGGGAGGCTATATGTCTCGTTTGGCAATATAAACTATAGGGGAAATCCAATAGTGAAATATCCCCTAGGGTGAGACTAAAAGATACCGTATATACTCGAGTATAAGTCGAGTTTTTCAGCACATTTTTTGTGCTGAAAAACCCCAACTCGACTTATACTCGAGTCAATGTCTGTATTATGGCAATTTATATTGCCATAATACAGACAAGGGGGTGTGTAGGAGGGGGCCTGGCAGGAAGCGGTTACTTACCTCTCCTGCAGCTCCTGTCAGCTCCCTTCTCCTCCGCGCCGGTCCGGTCAGCTCCCTCTGTCAGCTCCCAGTGTGAGTCTCGCAAGAGCCGCGGGGTCATAGCGCGTCCGCGAGACTTACACTTGGACTTGCAGAGGGAGCTGACCGGACCGGCGCGGAGGAGGAAGGAGCTGCAGGAGAGGTAAGTAAACGCTCTGCCAGCCCCCTCCTACACAGTGCACACCACTGGACCACCAGGGAGTGAGAGCCCCCCTCCCTGGCCAGCTAACAAGCAGGGATGGGGGACGAAAAAATTAATAAAAATGTAATAAAATATAAATAATAATAAAAAATAATAATAATAAAAAATTACTAATAAAAAAATAATATTAAAATAATAATTTAAAAAATAATAATAAAAATGCCCACCCCCACCAAGGCTCTCCATCACACACTGCATTTATACACACACACTGCACTCATACACACACACTGCATTCATACATACACACACACTGCATTCACACACACACACTGCATTCATACACACACACACACACTGCACTCATACACACACACACTGCACTCACACACACACCATTCATACACACACTGCATTCATACACACACTGCATTTATACACACACACTGCATTCATACACACACACTCACACTGCATTCATACACACACTGCATTCATACACACACACACTGCACTCATACACACACACACTGCACTCATACACACACTGCATTCATTATATACACACACTGTAAATAAATATTCAATTAATATAATTTTTTTAGGATCAAATTTTATTTTGAAATTTACCAGTAGCTGCTGCATTTCCCACCCTAGTCTTATATTCGAGTCAATACGTTTTCCCAGTTTTTTTGGGTAAAATTAGGGGCCTCGGCTTATATTCGGGTCGGCTTATAATCGAGTATATACGGTACATAAAATCTACAGCGGTATATAACAGCAGTACCTTAAATCAAAAAAGCCCCCTCCGAAATTAGTAACTTTAGAGGAAAGGAGACAATATCCTAGAAAACCCTGGGCTTACTATCTAGCCCACAGGCAGGCCATAGATACTAAACTGCTGCTTCAAGGCAGCCTAGCAAATCCCTATAAGAACAAACGGGTGTGGAACTATGTAGCCAATCCTGCTGTACAGACTCTCAGGGAGGCTATATGTCTTGTTTGGCAATATAAACTATAGGGGAAATCCAATAGTGATATATCCCCTAGTGTGAGACTAAAAGATATATAAAATCCACAGCGGTATATAACAGCAGTACCTTAAATCAAAAAAGCCCCCTCCAAAGGCAGCCTAGCAAATCCCTATAAGCTTATGTAAGCACATACTTGGAAAAAATAAATAAATAAATAATGAAAGCGGACATCCGTCAAACCCAGTTAAAAAGTAGAAAATAAATACTTAGTTAAAGTAAATGCATCAGCAAAATGCAAACTGCGCCACTATTTTATGGTTAAACTTGTAAAACAAGTATAAACAGCTGCAATAAACACTTCTCAACCTTTGAATGTTATATACACAAAGATTAGTACATGTAATTACGATACAGTGCAGAATCAGCTGGAACCAACGTCCACAAGGTAACAATGAGGCCACTTTAAGGAAATCATTGTGTGAAGAGCAATACTCAACATTGTATAATTTTTTTTTGGTTTGTTAAAGGGAACCTATAGTGCCAGGAAAACAAACCCACTTTCCTGGCACTATAAGGTTATTAGGTCCCCCCTCTCTCGGGGCTGAAGGGGTTAAGGGGTTAAGACCCCTTCAGTCACTTACCTGAATCCAGCGCCGATGTCCCTCGGTGCTGGGTTAGGCTCCGGTCATGCTCCTTCCTCGCCAGCGTTAGCCGGCAGGTGAGACCTAATGCGCAAGCGCGGCAGTGGCCGCGCGCAAATTAGACCTCCCCATAGGAAAGCATTAATTAATGTTTTCTTATGTGGACAATCTGACGCTGGAGGTCCGTGAGGACGTCCAGCGTCAGATAACGGACCAAAAGTCATGGATTGCACCGCGCCCATGCACCAGGAGGTGTAGGGCGCCACGCGGAGCAGGCCTATAGCCTGTCACAGGGTGCCCCTGTAGAAAGGCAGAGTAGACACCTGCTTGTCCCAGATGGCAGGTGCCTACTCTGCAGCAATATACCGGCAGTGTGAAGAAGGAGGCAGGCGGTGGCGAGGCAGTGCCGACTGTGCTTATAATCTTCCTGCTCCCTCGTGCGCCCTCTGTGGTGATGTCGTAATATGACGTAATTCCGGCCCCGCATCACTAAACAATGCAAAGGAGCAGAGAGGACCAGTAAGATCATGAAAGCCACTGGACCCTGGGCAGAAGACCCAGAGGACTCCTAAAGGTAGGAGCAACAAGCAATAAAATTAATTTATGAGTGTGTGTGCAAGACTGTGTAAGTCTGTGTGTGTCTGAAAGTAAGTGTGTCTGTCAGTAAGTGTATGTGTGTGTCTGTCAGTGAGTGTGTGTGTCTGTCAGTGAGTGTGTGTGTCTTCTGTAAGAGTGTGTGTGTGTGTGTTTGTCAGTGAGTGAGAGTGTGTTTCTGTCAGTGAGTGTGTGTGTGTCTGTCTGTCAGTAAGTGTGTGTGAGTGTGTGTGCCTGCCATTGAGTGTGTATATGTCAGTATTTGTGTGTCTGTCAGTGTGTGTATGTGTCAGCGAGTGTGTCTGCCTGTCAGTGAGTGTCTGTCTGTCAGGGTGTGTTATTGAGAGTGAGTGCCAGTGTGTATGTTAGCAGGGCCAGCCTTTGGGGTGTGCAAGCTGTGCCAGGGCCCCATGACAACCGAGACGCCTGGCGGCCAACACAGGTCACAAGTTGGGGATGCCAGCATATTCTATTTAAATGATTCCCTGGTGGTCCACTTGTATGCACCAGCAGTAGGTGCAGTCAGATCATATCCTCTCCCTCGTGGTTCCGACGCTCAGTTAGTGAGTCAGAGTACAAGCTCAGAGATTCTCAACCTGCGCTCTGACAACATTGAAAGTCGGAGCTGCGAAGGAGTGGGTATGGCAAAGAGCTACTGATTAGCATAACATCAATATCCGTTATAAAACCAGGAAAAGGTGGACATGGATGGTGAGCTGATTCAGTGGCGGAAAGGGCCACTTGACTGGATTTTCCCCCAGGCCTAAGGCTGCCAGGCCTCCCCTGCATCTAGCCCTCTAGTTTCCCCCGTATTATCTTTATTCCAGTCTGCTGCTGCTAGCTCTGCCCCTGACCTGCCTCTTTGGCTGACACCATCAGAATTGGTGATTTCATCCAATCACCATGCTTTCCCATAGAAAAGCATTGAATTGGCTGAGATTGTCATGGAGGAGGATCAGGGGCAGAGCGAGCACAAGCCAAACACAGTCCTGGCCAATCAGCATCCCCTAATAGAAATGCATTTCAATCAATGGATCTCTATAAGGAAAGTTCAGGGTCTCCATGCAGAGGGTGGAGACACTGAATGTCAGTCACACTGTGCAGCACTGCCCCAGGAAACACCTCTAGTAGCCATCTGAGGAATGGCCACTGGAGGTGGCTGTAATGTAAACACTGCATTTTCTCTGAAAAGACAGTTGTAATGGATCACCTGGCACCCCGACTGGGAACCTCCGTTAACAGGTGCTTCCTAGCTGATGCCGAGGACCATAAGCACCGCACCGCACCGGACACCACAACCACCGCAGACTCCACAACTGCTGTAGTTTAACTGTGTTCCTTCCACCCTGTATGAACCTCTGACATCCAGGACCGTGTGGGAAAGACCTCTCCTCCAGGAGAGCGTATCAGGAACAGCTCTTAAAAGTGCTAAATGATTAGAGCCCAGGGGAGTATACAAAGTATAGCAATCCCCAGTGTGATTACAGCAGTTACCCTCCAATCACGAGACAAGACTACGTGTTGAGGGTCAAATAAGAACAGCAGATCTGAGGGTTTATTGAACAGCTTGGTCTTTTATACAGTTTTCCCCAGAAGGTTACCACCCAGGTGGACCTTGTGGGGCACAGGGACACAGGAACAGCAAGCCAATAAAAACATAGTTTTACATTCAGTCACTCCCATACAGTGTACACAATCCCTCTCCTCTGCCTGTGATATAAGTAATGAAGACAATGTCCTAACTCAATTAACTCTAAGCAGAAAAAACATTTTTACAAACCCCAAAAAGTACACCAAAATACAACATATCCCCGCAAACATATCCAAAAATCACCCAGATTGGTTCAGGGGTTCAGGAATTTCCTGGAAGTCTTATTTTTGCCCCACCGTGCACATGGTCCCATGCCCAAAACAGTTCCATACATTCAACAACAAAATACTGCTGGACAATTTAAGATGGCCACCGCCACATGTTTGAATCTGTTCCAGTTAAAAGTCCAAGGGGCAGGATCAGTACTTTTGAACATGGGTTATCACAGGGCCCATAGTCTCAGGGTAGGAGGCTGGAAAACAGGCCCCTCCAAAAACCAGTGGTGAAGTTGCTTTCGTCACAACAGTGTTTGCTGCAAAAAGCCTAAAGGGACTGACTATACTCAGCAGAACAAATACAATAAGCTGTATTTGTTCTGGTGACTATAGTGTCCCTTTAATGCCCCCAACTCAATGCAAGCCCTCCAATATTTCACAATTAATACCTATAATCACAAAGGCTGCTCAGTCACAAGTTTTTATACATTAAGCAGATATGCCCCTGCCTGCCACATGGTTTATAGTAATATGGGGGTCTCATTGACCCCATAGGCTTTTTATTTGTTAATGAATGAAATAATTTTCTTTTAATGTGACTAATGCCGCCAGTATGCAAATAGTACTTAAAATGATAATTCACCATTTTTGCTTCCAATATTTACTTTTCGACATAATTCAGATACTTCTTACTATTTTATTTTTAAATATCATCCTTGTAGAACTTTTTCAATAACTAACCAAAGTACAAAGTTGAAATTAGAGTTTTACGTTGGTTACAAAAACACTTTGTCAAAAAGTGGCCTCATTAACCAGCCGGGGACTTTGAACCTCTATTAACTTTAAGACTGTTCTATTCTGTGATGTCAACAACCTAATGTACACATTCTTCAAAGATAAATGTTATCATATATGTTGTAGACTTTTTTTTTTTGTAAGTTTGGTTTTTGTCAAGCGATGTAATTTATGTGTTTGGCCTTTTGGCATATTGACTAATATTCTGTGTGTCTTTTCTAAACTGTGTTTGGCACATTGCAAATTGCAAATGCTCTTATTGTTGAATTAAATTGCTCATCTGTGCCATTCAGACTAACAGGATTATTCACTAAATACCGGAGCTTTTCTAGAAGGACAAAATCCAGTGAAAATGACAAAAATTCCAGGTGCAATGGCAGTTATCATATTTACTTAAGCCAAATGCGGTCAGAATGTAATCAGCAGGGAATCTGCAGTAATTGCCCAGATGCATTCAGTATATGGATTAATATCGTAAAAATGTAAAATATACATAGTATAGGATTCAGAATATTTATAAAGCACTTTTTTTTAAATCAAATTTGAAACCGAAAGCATATTATTATTATTATTGCAATTTATATAGCGCCAACAGATTCCGTAGCGCTTTACAATATTATGAGAGGGGGGATTTAACTATAAATAGGACAATTACAAATAAACTTACAGGAAACAATAGGTTGAACAGGACCCTGCTCGATCGAGCTTACATTCTATAGGAGGTGGGGTGTAAAACACATTAGGACAGGAATTTGCAATCAAATAAGGTGGACTGCCCTTTAGGAGAGGGCAAGAGACAGGTATGTGAGGTATTGGTTAGTCTTCTAGCAATATTTAAAATAGTGACTGGGTAGCCATTGCCATAGCCATGGCCCTATCTCATAGGGTTGGGGAGCATGAAATAATGGTTGTGAGATGGGGGAGGTTTTTTTTTTTTTGGTTTTTTTTTTTTAAATGGACTTTAAAATAATGGCTGCCGAGTTGCTAGTTTTAAATATTTAGCAGATATGCCCCTCATATAGTAATATGGTGGTTTTATTGACCTCATAGGATTTTGTTTGTTAATGATTTAATGTGGCGGCTGGCTAGCAAGCACCAGCCAGCCATCACAGGATTTACTCTCACGCTGCCAGTGGTCAAATTAGATTTTTTTTTTTAACATCCATGCTGGGATTTAATGCATTCGGCTTGGATTTCAGCTATCTGGCAGTGTTTGGTGCTGTTGAAATTCTGCATTTGCATAACCTGGAAATTGTTGAATAGCCGGAGCAATGTCTGGATCCTGCTGTCCGAATGGCCCCGTATGCAGTCGGATAGATTTGCCCATTCGGTACTGGACCATTTGAACTGCTAGCATTTGCCATTTGGGAGAGATTGTTTTCCCTTTGATCTAACACTCCACTCTATCATATATTGTTTCAGATGTAATCCCAAAGTTCATTCTCAGTTTCTCTAATAAGAATTAGATCCAGAATTGCTTCAGAGAGCTATCGTAAATTGGGAATTACATGCTAGTGTTTGATTGTATTGGTAATTTTAAATTGGGGTTTTGTTTTAACAAACTATTACTGTCAACCTTTAACCCGGATGTTTTTCCTTTCTGTTGATTGACACCTGGCAGTCCCATCATTTCTATTCCTTCGTGGGGAATAAGCCACCTATGCTGAAGTAATTAAAGCGGCACTGTCATGGCCAAATCCTGTTTTTTTTTTTAACCCCCCCTCCCGCCTCCACTACATCCAATTGACCCCCTAGTCATCCCCAAATGCCCCTAAGCCCCCCATATTACCTATTTTTAATCTTTATTTTCTGCCCCGATCTTTATTCAGGGTGCCGCCATCTTTGTGTGGGTAGAGGAAGTCCCTGTGGGACACGTCATCTGCCCACACTAGATAGCCTGTGAGATTCCCGCACATCCCCAGTGAAACACCTGGACATGCGAACGGGAATTTCATCTATTCATTCATTCATCAGACAGACGAATGAATGAATAGAAAAATCAGACGAACAAACTAACACTGAGTATCAGTGTTCGTTTGTTCGTTCGGTTTATTACAAGGAGGGAGCTACCAGCATGCAGCTCCCTCCTTGTAATATGTAAAGATAGAAGCGGCAGGGAGCATAAGCGGCATAAGCCCCCCATGTCCCCTCCTCACTCTATGGGGGTCAATATGACCCCCATAATAGCATAAGGGAGATTAAAATCTCCCCAATGCCCCTACTCGCTATACCGCGAGTAGGGGCATGTCCACTAAACATTGAGCAGCCTATGGCTGCTCACTGTAAAAAAACAAAACCTATTATCCGGCCCCCACCCCTGGGCGGTGGGTGGGGGCCATAAAAATAATGAGTGGGGGGACCTACTGTCCACCCACCCTGGCCCCCACCCCTGCGCGGTGGGTGGGGGCCATAAATCACACTGGTGGGGACCTACTGTCCTCCCCCCCACCCCCATCCGTGAGCGTTGGGTGGGGGCCAAAAATCACACTGGGGGGGACCTACTGTCCTCCCCCCCACCCGTGAGCGTTGGGTGGGGGCCAAAAAAAAATAATGAGGGGGGGACCTACTGTCCTTCCCACCCCTGCGCGGTGGGTGGGGGCCATAAATAACAATGGGGGGGACCTACTGTCCTCCCTCCCCCGGCCCCCACCCCTGCACGGTGGGTGGGGGCCATAAATCACAATGGGGGGACCTACTGCCCTTCCCCCACCCCCACCCATGAGCTTTGGGTGGGGGCCATAAAAATAATGAGGGGGGGACCTACTGTCCTCCCCCCGGCCCCCACCCCTGCGCGGTGGGTGGGGACCATAAAAATAATGAGGGCGGGGACATATTGTCCTCCCCCCTGCGCGGTGGGTGGGGGCCATAAATCACATTGGAGGGGGACCTACTGTCCTCCCCCTGCCCCCACCCGTGAGAGTTGGGTGGGGGCCATAAAAATAATGAGGGGGGACCTACTGTCCTCCCCCCCACTCCCTCACCCCTGCGCGGTGGGTGGGGGCCATAAAAATAATGAGGGGGGGACCTACTGTCGTCCCCCCCCCGCCCCCACCCCTGCGCGGTGGGTGGGGGCCATAAATCACAATGGGGGGACCCTACTGTCCTCCCCCCCCGCCCCCACCCGTGAGAGTTGGGTGGGGGCCATAAAAATAATGAGGGGGGACCTACTGTCCTCCCCCCCACTCCCTCACCCCTGCGCGGTGGGTGGGGGCCATAAAAATAATGAGGGGGGAACCTACTGTTCTCCCCCCCGCCCCCACCCCTGGGCGGCGGGTGGGGGCCCTAAAACAAACCTCCCTCCCCCCCAATCAAAGGTGACTAGGGGTCCTCAAGCCCCTAGTCACCCACCCCCCCACCCCAAAAAAATGTTACCCCCTACCTACCCCCCTCACCCTAAAAAATAGTGAGGGGGGAATAAAATAACTAACCTGTAAAGAAAAATTCAACTTACCATTTGACGTCTTCTTTTTTCTAAAATCTTCATTTTTCAGCCCCAAAAAAGGCCAAATAAAAAACCATCATACCCATCGAACTTAAAATAAAATAAACCCGAGCGCCCCCAAAAAATCCTGACGAAAAAGAAAAAACCCGACGCAAAAAAAATTAATCCATCTTCACCCATGGAGGGCTCCGCGCAGACTGAACTCTGCAGGGCGGGGGAAGGCTTATAAAGCCTTGCCCCGCCCTGCAATTAGGCTAAGAACACTCCTATTGGCTGGTTTAAGCCAATCAGAGTGCTCTTTGTCATTTTTCACAGCGTGGGAAAATTCCAAAGAACCCATGATCCTTAGCTTTCCTCCCTGTTCCCACGATGCTTCCTGTCACTAACACAGAACGCCGTTGCGTTCTAACAGTTTCTCCATTCAGGTTAGAACGCAATTCGGGACTTTGTTCGGATCGGAATTTCATTCGAATGAATGAAACTCCGATCCTATTCATTGCTGTGATCATGGGAAAATTGCTCTGACCACCGGAAACGAAGCACACTTTGCTCCTCCGCTGGTCACTGCGTAGGAAACCTCCAGAAGAGAAATAGTCCCTACTTTTTCTTAAGTTTTAAAGAAAACTATAGCAGATAGGAAGAAAAGAAGAACAGATCCTGAGAGAGGGAGAGAAGAGGAATCGATTGGGGAAAGGTAAGTTCGGCATGACAGTGCCGCTTTAAGCAGATCATCTCCTGATAAATGTGTAAGTAGGACCCTTCAATATTTATTATTATACCTCACTTAGTGACATAAAGTACACTATATATTTTCTTGGGTCTTCCAATTTCACATTTGAGGACATTTGGAGTTTTAGCATCCAGGATTATACCACTCTATGCTATTTTTCCTGAGTCAGAATAAGCTCAATATTATGCGAGTGCGTTTTCACATAAATATAAGTGCCATTGGGTGAACAGATATACATCACCATAGAGTTCTTCTTTTCTTCCTATTTCATATACATTAGTGAGCATCATCTCCAAGAAGATTGACCACATCTATGTCTAATGAGTCTGTGGTTATTATTATTATATTATTTATATAGCGCCATCACATTCCGTAGCGCTGTACAATGGGTGGACGAACAGACATGTAGTTTTAACCAGACAAGTTGGACACACAGGAACAGATAGGTGGAGGGCCCTGCTCAATGAGCTTACATGCTAGAGGGAGTGGGGTAAAGTGGGCAACCTAAATAAACTAATCTTAATAAAAAATAACTTTTAATAGATATGGGTTAAAAGTATTAAATACACGTATTCAATAAGGGGGAGGAGGCAATCAAGACCATATGATACTTGCTGGAATGGTTGTGGTCCCTACAGAATGGCAGTAGGCGAAACGCGCGTCGGGAATTTGGAGCAGTGGGTGGCGGAGATCACTAGGCACGATGCTGCAGCTTGATTCTCTTAGATTAGCCACCTAGCTACTGATTTTAATTATATTTTGTTTTTCTTTAAGTTTTCCTTAATGGCGATTTAGTTAATAATGACATAGCTTCGGCTTTATTTCTAGTATTAAGAGGAAAGGAGGATCCATGCTTGTTTGGTACTGGGTGATGGGAGTTGGGGACTTATTTATTTATTTGATAATTGTTTGGTAAAATTGGACTTTAGTTTGATTCATGATTACCCCCATACCGTAGGGACCACAACCACTCCAGCAAGTATCATATGGTCTTGATTGCCTCCTCCCCCTTATTGAATACGTATATTTAATACTTTTAACCTATATCTATTAAAAGTTATGTTTTATTAAGATTAGTTTATTTAGGTTGCCCATTTAAGGGTTAGGTCTGGAATACTGTACACTTATGTATCCATGACCCAACCTTTTTTTGCTCCTTTATTTTATATTTGCGTTTACATAGGGGTTACCCCCCATCAATTAGTGGCAACCTGATATACTCTCCCAACCTTTATCTTTATTTTATAGGTTGTTAGAAAAGTATACATTGAGGGCTTAATAGGTAATTTTTGACAGTTGCAGGAGAGGAGTCATGGGGTATGGGGGATAAAAACCTGCTAACAGCTTAATTGATATTGTTATACCACTCAAGCTTGGAATAAGAGAGTTTTGAATAGGCTCCCATAAATGAGAGTGCATCCATTATTGTTTACTGTATTAAAAGATTTAACCAGTGGTCTTTTCCTGGTGATTGTGTATATTGCAGTCAAATCTATCTATAAGCTATTCAAGAAATGTGAAGAATAGGCACAACTCTCTTATTGTTCTTCCTATATTGGCTGGTAAGTAGGGGCACCCTGCTGGGGTGTTTACTGTTGCCTACTGTATCTTTACCAGTTTTTAGTTAAGTGCTTCACCTCTCTCCTTTTATCTATTACTGAAGTGTGTTTAAAATAAACTTAGTCTTTCATGTGTGTAACTGTTTTAGAGTGATGTATTTTACAGTTAAAGTTTTTGTTTATTTTCAGTTTGTAATGCAGGTATTCTAAGAACACATATACTGTTTCATCAGGGCCAGATTAAGAGGTCAGTGGGCCTGGTGCTGTCAATTATGATGGGGCCTAATTACAGAATCTTATCGACCAAAAGCACTAAAACAGTCATACCTCTCAAGCGTCATGTCATGTATCTGATGGAGTTGGTGTTAAAGGGAAACTCAAAGGATGCAGCTATAAGAAAACACACACTCTATGCTAATCTCTCTCTAATTTATGCTTTAATCTTTCAAGTAAATCCATACACCCTAACAGCAGTGTCCAGTGAAGCAGGAAGTAAATGGGCGGTGTAAAAGGGTGGGCCACTGACGCAAATCACGTGACCAGAACTGCCAAAAGGGGCGAACATGCAAAAAAAGGGGGCATGTCTGTCCAAAGAATAGGAAGGCCAACCCGGCATCAGTGTCCCTATGTATCACAGTGTCAGTGTCCCCATGTCGTGCAGTCCCCTAGTCTCCCAGTGTCTGTTTCCCCATTTCTCCTAGTGTCCCCATGTCTCAGTGTGTCCCGTATCACTAGGATGCTAGGGGACACAGAGACATGGGGACACAGTGAGACATGGGGGTACTTGTGGGTACAGACATGGGGAGACATGGAGACACTGGGAGACATGGGGACACTGAGAGAAATGGGGTCACAGACACTAGGGACACAGAGACATGGAGACACAGACACTGGGAGACATGGGGACAGAGACATTTGAGAAAAATAAGACATTAGGGACACTGAGAGACATGGGAACACAGACACTCGGAGACTAGGGGACACTGGGAGACTAGGGGACACTGGCTGGGAGGCATGGGGACACAGACACTTGGGGACACTGGGAGACATTGGGGTACTTGTGGACATAGACATGGGGACACTGGGGACACAGACATTTGGGGACACTGGGAGACACAGATCCTAGGGACACTGGCTGGGAGACATGGGGACACTGAGAGACATGGGGACACTGGCTGGGAGACATGTGGACACTGGCTGGGAGACATGGGGACAGAGACATTTGAGAAAAATAAGACATTAGGGACACTGGGAGTCATGGGGACACAGACACTGGGAGACTAGGGGACACTGAGACACTAGAGACACTGGTTGGGAGACATGGAGACACTGTGTCCCTAGTGTCTCTGTGTCCCAATCTGTCTCACAGCATCTCCATGTGTCTCAGCGTCCCCATGTCTCAGTGTCCCCTAGTGTCTCAGTGTCCCCACGTCTCCCAGTGTTCCCTAGTATCAGTGTCCCCATGTCTCCCTGCTGCCTTTCCCCCCCATCCTTCACATACCTGAGCTGTAGTCTGTCTCTGCAGGCTGGGAGTTACTGTCTGGACTCTCTGTGCTGTGTACCTGCTCCCCCGCGGATCAGTGAGTAGACAGAGGCAGGGAGATGCTGTAACTTCCTATAATCTCCGTTTATACTGAGAAAAATATTTGCATTTGTATTGCCGGTATTACGGCAATACCATCACGGCCAGACAGCCTTAAATACCGGCTGTGCCTTAAAATACCAGTCAGGTGGCAAACCTAAGAGTAGTGTGTAAAAAAAGAATAATTTTTTTTTTTTTTTTAAATGGGCCTATTCCATGGGACTGGGCCTGGGCTGCAGTTCCATCAGCCCCTATGTTAATCCGGCCCTGCGTTTCATTCACAGCCGGAAGAGAAAGCTCTGGGTTGGTGATGTATAAGGTCACACTATTAACAAAGAGGAAACAGTTTTTTGGGTTTTTTTCCCCATTAATTATCATACCGCCTTCTATTGTATAGAACTGCAGATATCAATCACTTTTAAACATAAAATAAAAAACATACAAGGTGAGAGCTAACACACACAGTGTATACTACCATTTACCACTTTCGGTCTGACTTTAGATGAATGTATTCAGAGATATTCTGCAATGAAAATACAAACAGAGATCATAGTGTAGTATGTACAGTATAAAATTAATCTATAAAACCAAATCGGTTTCACTCACATGTTACTGAGCCTATTAATATAGCAGGCTCAGCGTGTGAACAGGTATCTCCCTCTGGATCTTTCTTCCCCACAGGTATATCTTCAATACGATCACTGCACAAATTAGGTTTCAGGCAGGTGAGGTAAAAAACTTAATTTATTATGGGGAAGAATGTTCCAAATAAGGGTTAAAATATGAAAAATGTAAACAAATACACAACAGCACTAATGCGTTTCAACCATTAAGGTCTTTTTCAAAGTGCATACAAATCAGTCTGTGTTTTCCCGCTTTTATTTATAATTTGCGTGGCTTTTTCCAAATCTTGCGCGCTTTTCCAGGACTTCCAGGTTTGTTGTGCAATCTTTTTGTCATGACGTTCGGTGTTCATTGACGTCCCACTATAGCGTCCAACGTCATCGCATGAAGATGAATCTTCTATCTTATATGCCATCTAGCACGCCTATTTAAATTCTGACAAGTTTGTCTTTTCCATTCTCTATATACTACTCACAGTCCTTACATAAGTCCATTATTAATACAAAACATAAATAAAATACCTGTAATACAAAACATCATTAATATACATCTCTATACCCATTTATCCGAAAATTATGATCTCGATAATAAATGTATATCAGAAGGAAAAAAGTCTGGATCTACTAAAATGGTAAAAGAATATATGAACTCCTTAATGAATATAATGTTCCTTATTCCAAACATATCTCCATTAAAATCTAATAGACTAAAAACCTCCCTCTCTCTCCTCTCTCTCTCTCTATATATATATATATATATACCATAAATTACATGAAAGGGATAATCTCAAAGTCTACATTTAGTCCTTTTTTATGGGTTGTAGTATCAAGATTAAAAATGCACTCCATCTCCTTTTTATCTAGCTTAAAATTGATATCACGCCCCCTCCAATGTGTAGACACTTTTTCAGTAGCATACATTTTTATATATGTACTATCACCATTGTGGTGTTCTGTAAAATGTTTGGAAACATTATGGTTAAGGAATTTCATGATAATGTTGTTAATATGTTCTCTAATTCTAACTTTTAACATACAAGATGTTTTTCCCACGTATTGATACCCACATGGGCAAGTTAGTAGATAAAACACATACCGTATATACTTGAGTATAAGCCGAGTTTTTCAGCTGAAAAACCCCAACTCGGCTTATACTCGAGTCAGTGTCTGTATTATGTCAATTTACATTGCCATAATACAGACAGGGGGCTGTGGGGGCTGCAGAGCGGTTACTTACCTCTCCTGCAGCTCTCTCCTCCTCCGCGGCGGTCCGTTCAGCACCTCGGTCAGCTCCCAGTGTAAATCTTGCGAGAGCTGCGGGGTCATAGTGCGGCTCTCGCGAGACTTACAGTGTGAGCTGACAGAAGAGCTGCACGGACCGGCGCGTTGGAGAAGGGAGCTGACAGGAGCTGCAAGAGAGGTAAGTGCTCTCTGACAGCCCCCCCCCCACTGAACTGCCAATGCCACTGGACCACCATGGAGCGAGAGCCCCCCTCCCTGCCATGTATCAAGCAGGGAGGGGGGACGAAAAAATATTAAATAAAATAAAAAGTAATAATAATTACATTAATAATAAAAAATAATAATAATAAAAAATTAAAATAATTAAAAAAAAATAATAATAAAATTGCCCACCCCCACCAAGGCTCAGCTACACACACACACACACACACTGCACTCATACACACACTGCACTCATACACACACACTGCACTCATACACACACTGCACTCATATACACACACACTGCATTCATTCATACACACACGCTGCACTCATACACACGCTGCACTCATACACACGCTGCACTCATACACACGCTGCACTCATACACACACACTGCATTCATTATAAACACACACTGTAAGTAAATATTCAATTAATATAAATTTTTTAGGATCTAATTTTATTTAGAAATTTACCAGTAGCTACTGCATTTCCCACCCTAGTCTTATACTCGAGTCAATAAGTTTTCCCAGTTTTTTGGGGTAAAATTAGGGGCCTCGGCTTATATTCGGGTCGGCTTATACTCGAGTATATACGGTATTTCGTACCACATGTCATAAAATAATTGGTTTTATACTCTTTACTAGTTTGAAAGGATTTAAAACTGTAACTTTTCTCTTCTTTTCTTTCCATAGTTTTGCACACCTTACAGTGTCCACAATAATAAAATCCCTCCGAATTCATAAAACTATTTTGATTATTCTTTTCATCTAAAAAAAAAAATAGATGTTAAAAGCTGTTTGAAATGTCTAGCCCCTCTAAAAAACAATCTTGGTTTTGATCCTACAAATTCTGTTATGTCGTTGTCTTGTAAAAAGTGCCAATTCCTGTTAATAATTTTCCATAACTCATTCTGTCTAGAATAATAGTTAAACATTAGTGGACTATTTTACTCTACTTTTTTTATCTTTACTTAGTGGATTTAGAGAACATATTAACAACATTAACAAGAAATTCCTTAACCTTAATGATTCCAAACATTTTTCAGAACACCACCATGGTGATAGAAGATATATAAAAATGTATGCTACTGAAAAAGTGTCTACACATTGGAGGGGGCGCGATATCAATTTTAAGCTAGATAAGAAGGAGATGGAGTGCATTTTTAATCTTGATATTACAACCCACAAAAAAGGACTAAATGTAGACTTTGAGATTATCCCTTTCATGTAATTTATGGTATATATATATATATATATATATATATATATATATATATATATATATAGAGAGAGAGAGAGAGAGAGAGAGAGAGAGAGAGAGAGAGAGAGAGAGAGAGAGAGAGAGAGAGAGAGAGAGAGAGAGAGAGAGAGAGAGAGAGAGAGAGAGAGAGAGAGAGAGAGAGAGAGAGAGAGAGAGAGAGAGAGAGAGAGAGGTTTTTAGTCTATTAGATTTTAATGGAGATATGTTTTGAATAAGGAACATTATATTCATTAAGAAGTTCATATATTCTTTTACCATTTTAGTAGATCCAGCCTTTTTTCCTTCTGACATATATTTATAATCTAGAACATATGTTTCGCATAAATAGGTATAGAGATGTATAATAATGATGTTTTGTTTTATAGGTATTTTATTTATGTTTTGTATTAATAATGGACTTATGTAAGGACTGTGAGTAGTATATAGAGAATGGGAAAGACAAACTTGTCAGAATTTAAATTGCCGTGCTAGATGGCATATAAGATCGAAGATTCATCTACATGTGATGACGGCGGACGCTATAGTGGGACGTCAATGACGTCAGACGTTATGGTAGAAGGCCGAACATCATGAGGAGAAGATTGCACTACAAACCCGGAAGTCCTGGAAAAGCACGAGAGATTTGGAAAAAGCCACACAAATTTTGAAATAAACACACAGACTGATTTATATGCACTTTGAAAAAGACCTTAACGGTTGAAAAGCGTTAATGCTGCTGCATACTTGTTTACATTTTTCATATTTTAACCCTTATTTGGAATATTCTTTCCCTTAATAAATTACTTTTTTTACTTCACCTGTCTGGAACCTAATTTGTGCAGTGATCGTATTGAAGATATACCTGTGGGGAACAAAGATCCAGAGGGAGATACCTGTTCACACGCTAACAGACTAAGCTTGCTATATTAATAGGCTCAGCAACGTGTGAGTGAAACCAATTTGGTTTTATAGATTCATTTTATACTGTACATACTACACTATGATCACTGTTTGTACCTTCATTGCAGAATATCTCTGAATACATTCATCTAAAGTCAGACCGAAAATGGTAGTATACACTGTGTGTGTTGTTAGCGCTCACCTTGTATGTTATTTATTTTATGTTTAATGTGTTTATATAGAGTGACTAAACACTGGTGATAGTAGCTACAATTTCTTTTGCACTAGAGCACTTTATTCCGATACTGTAACTATTTAGATTACACATCAATCATTATTGCCTTGACAACAGGAAGACATACAGCATAAGGCCAAAAGTATGCATATACTCCTAGTTGTTAGAGAGTTTGTGTTTGAACCTCACTGGTAGGGCCATAAAATCCAGCATATAGTCATAAACCTCCATAGGTAAACATTGGCAGTGCAATAAGTTGTACTGAAGAGGTCAATGACTTTAAATGGGACACTGTCATTATAGAATAACATCTTTGCCACAAGTCAGTTTATGACATTTTTACCCACTAGATCTGCCCTAATCAACTGTATGTACTATAATTCTGAAGTAAAAGCATATAGGAGCAACAGCAGTTCAGCCACAAAGTGGTAGACCACAGACACCCACAGAGTGGGGCCTTTGAGTGCTGACTTGTGTAGCATGTAAACATTGTCATTTTAGCTGTGGCTTTGTGCACAAAGCAAGTTACATGAAGATATTAGACATGTGCAATTCATTTCGTTCCGAATGTCAAGTCAGACGAATTTTGGGCAATTCGGACATTCGGATACTTCCGAATGTCTGAATAGCTGAATTGCCAAAGTTCCGAAATTGCCGAATTACCAAGTGTCGAAGTTCCGAAGTGTCCAAGTGCAGAATTGCCGAAGTACTAATATACCTACCCAGTGGAAGAATGAAGAATGTTACACTGTATACAAGTTTAAATAAAAAGTATACAAACATAGCCAGGATTCAGCTGTAAGCATTTGCAACACTTACAACAATCAAGTAACATACATTCATATAAATTGTAAGTAACTTAGCCAGTCAATGTAATGACAGGAATGAATAAGTAGATAACTCCCTAATTCCCACGGTATTAGGGAGCTATCTACCAAAAGGATGAAAGACCTAATTTGGTCTTTCAGCCAAATTTACTAGTACTAAGTAAAGATTACTTAGTATTAGTAAATTATGCCTCTACTCGCTATACCCCGAGTAGGGGCATGTCTAGTAAACAGTGAGGATAGTGTGTTTAGGGTAAACTGACTTTATTTTCTATCCAGCAAAGCAAATGGTTGCAATGAATACTTTAAGAAACACCATAGTGACTTGAAAAAAAGCTTTTTGACATTCAGTTAAAGAAATAGCACTAAAAGAGGGATAAGCCAATGGCAAATGATTTAGGTAAACTAGAAAAATGGTCAGAGTTGTGGCAACTGACATTCAATGTGGATAAGTGCAAGATAATGCATCTTGGGCGTAAAAACCCAAGGGCAGAGGACAGAATATTTGATAGACTCCTAACCTTAACATCTGAGGAAAGTGATTTAGGGGTGATTATTTCTGATGACAAAGGTAGGCAGACAATGTAATAGAGCAGCAGGAAATGCTAGCAGAATGCTCAGAGGGAAGTGCTCATGCCATTGTACAGAACACAGGTGAGACCTCATTTGGAGTATTGTACACAGTCCTGGAGACCGTATCTCCAGAAGGATATTGATACTTTAGAGAGAGTTCAGAGAAGGGCTACTAAACTGGTTCATGGATTGTAGGATAAAACTTACAAGGAAAGGTTAAAGGAACTTAACATGTATAGCTTGGAGGAAAGACGAGATGGGGGATATGATAGAAACATTTAAATACATAAAGGGAATCAACACAGTAAAGGAGGAGACTATATTTAAAAGAAGAAATACTACCACAACAAGAGGACATAGTCTTAAATTAATGGAGCAAAAGTTTAAAATGAATATCAGGAAGTATTACTTTACTGAGAGGGTAGTGAAAGCATGAAATAGCCTTCCAGCTGAAGTGTTAGATGTTAACACACTGAAGGGGTTTAAGCATGCGTGGGATAGGCATAAGGTTATCCTAACTATAAGATAAGGCCAGGGACTAATGAAAGTATTTAGACAATTGGGCAGACTAGATGGGCCGAATGCGTCTCATCTGCCGTCACATTCTATGTTTCTAAAACCTATATATGTTTTTCAATGTGTCTAGTGAGGCATTGATCTTATGGGGATTTTCTAATTCCATCCTTGCAATCCAGTCTGCATGTGTCAAATCTATTATACAGTGTATGCGTGTTCCACCTAGGAAACTTGCATATGTATTCAGATTTGTGTATATATACACTCAAACTCAGTGAAGACTGCATTTTCCATCCTGCAGAAACACCTATCACTCTCAGGCCTCAGTTCGCACTCAACTCAGTGAAGACTGCATTTTACATCCTGCAGAAACACCTACCACTCTCATGTACTGACTGAATCCTGGAAGATACTCCGCCTTATTTATTCTTGGATTGCTACCATATTCTCATGTGTTATTATAGATTTGTTACCATTTATACCTGTAGTTTGCCACTGTAATTTTCTGTGAATGCAGTTTGTACTATTGTCATTTAATGTTTCTGACCAATATTTCATGTAGACAGTTATTAATATTTTGGGTGATAGAATCTGGTTGCTAAACTTTTCAATAGTATATAACTAGAGTTGAGCGAACTCGAACTGTAAAGTTCAGGTTTGTACTGAACATTACGATTTTTTGACCCCGAACCCGAGCCCAGACATTTCAGTAACAGTTCGGGTTCGAGTTCAGTGTTCGGCGATTTAATGGCGCATTTTGAAAAGCTGCAGGGCAGCCAATCAACAAGCGTTTGACTCGTGTGCACTTATAAGTCATCACAGCCATGCCTATTAATGGCATGGCTATGATTGGCCAGTGCAGCATGGGACCCAGCCTCTATAGTAGGGGCATGTCTATTAAACAGTGAGCATCCTGCAACCCCTGAGCGGCGGGTGGGGGCCCTAAAGTAAAATAATGGAGGGGAACTATTGTCCTCCCCCCTGGCCTCCACCCCTGAGTGGTGGGTGGGGGCCCTAAATTAGAATAAGGGGGGGACCTAATGTCCTACCCCCTGGCCTCCATCCCTGAGCGGTGGGTGGGGGCCCTAAATTAGAATAAGGAGGGGGGACCTAATGTCCTCCCCCCCGGCCCGCACCACTGAGCGGTGGGTGGGGGCCCTAATGTACTCCCCCTGGCCCCCACCCCTGAGTGATGGGTGGGGGCCCTAAATAAAAATTGGGGGGGGGGGGGGCTAATGACCTCCACCCTGGCCCCCACGCCTGAGTGGTGGGTGGGGGCCCTAAATTGCAATTGGGGGGGGACCTAATGTACTCCCCCCTGTCCCCTACCCCTGAGCGGTGGGTGGGGGCCCTAAATACCAATTGGGGTGGGACCTAATGTCCTCCCCCCTGCCCCCCACCCCTGAGTGGTGGGTGGGGGGCCTAATGTCCTCCCCTCTGGCCCCCACCCCTGAACGGTGGGTGGGGGCCCTAAATATCAATTGAGGGGGAGCTAATGTCCTCCCCCTGGCCCCCACCCCTGAGCGGAAGGTGGGGGCCCTAAATTAAAATAAGGGGGGGGAAATATTGTCCTCCCACCTGGCCCCCCGTTCCTAAGCGGTGGGTGGGCGCCCTAAATTAGAATAAGGGGGGGGGGGACCTAATGTCCTCCCCCCGGGCCCCCACCACTGAGCGGTGGGTGGGGGCCCTAATGTCCTCCCCCAATTTTTATTTAGGGCCCCCACCCACCGCTCAGGGGTGGGGGCCCTAAATTAGAATAGGGGGTGGACCTAATGTCCTCCCCCTGGCCCCCACCCCTGAGCGGTGGGTGGGGGCCCTAAATAAAATTGGGGGGGGGGGGATGACCTAATGTCCTCCACCCTGTCCCCCATCCCTGAGCGGTGGGTGGGGGCCCTAAGTAGCAATTAGGGGGGGAGACCTAATGTCCTCCCCCTTAGCGGTGGGTGGGGGCCCTAAATACCAATTGGGGGGGACCTAATGTCCTCCCCCCTGGCCCACACCCCTGACCAGTGGGTGGGGGCCCTAAATAAAAATTGGGGGGGGGGGGGACCTAATGTCCTCCCCCTGGTCCCCCACCCCTGAACGGTGGGTGGGGGCCCTAAGTAGCAATTGGAGTAGGACCTAATGTCCTCCCCCTGCCCCCCACCCCTGAGCAGTGGGTGGGAGCCCTAAATTAGAATAAGGGGGGGACCTAATGTCCTCCCCCCTGGCCCCCACCACTGAGCGGTGGGTGGGGGCCCTAAATACCAATTAGGGGGGGACCTAATGTCCTCCCCCGGCCCCCACCCCTGAGCGGTGGGTGGGGGCCCTAAATACCAATGGGGGGGACCTATTGTCCACCCCCTGGCCCCCACCCCTGAGCAGCGGGTGGGGACCCTAAATTAAAAAAATTTTACCCACCCCCCAGGTGACTAGGGGACCAAAACCCCTAGTCACCCCCTCCCCAAAACAATTAACCCCTACCTACCCCCCTCACCCTAAATACCAATTAGTCCTCCCCCCTGACCCCCACCCCTGAGAGGTGGGTGGGGGCCCTAAATACCAATTATGGGGGGGATCTATTGTCCTCCCCCCTGGCCCCCACCCCTGAGCGGCGGGTGGGAGCCCTAAATAAAAATGTAACCCACTCCCAAGTGACTAGGGGACCCAAACCCCTAGTCACCCCCTCCCCCCAAAAATTAACCCCTACCTACCCCCCTCACCCTAAAAATAATGAGGGGGGACCTTTAACTAAGTACCTGTAAAAATAAAATAAAACTTACCATTTGATGTTTTCTTTCTTCTAAAATCTTATTTTTTCAGCCCCAAAAAAGGCCAAATAAAAATCCATAATAACCGCCGCATTAAAAAAAAAAAATTGGTATTTAGGGCCTCCACCCACCGCTCAGGGGTGGGGGTCAGAAACATAGAAACATAGAATGTGACGGCAGATAAGAACCATTCGGCCCATCTAGTCTGCCCAGTTTTCTAAATACTTTCATTAGTCCCTGGCCTTATCTTATAGTTAGGATAGCCTTATGCCTATCCCACACATGCTTAAACTCCTTTACTGTGTTAACCTCTACCACTTCAGCTGGAAGGCTATTCCATGCATCCACTACCCTCTCAGTAAAGTAATACTTCCTGATATTATTTTTAAACCTTTGTCCCTCTAATTTAAGACTATGTCCTCTTGTTGTGGTAGTTTTTCTTCTTTTAAATATAGTCTCCTCCTTTACTGTGTTGATTCCCTTTATGTATTTAAATGTTTCTATCATATCCCCCCTGTCTCGTCTTTCCTCCAAGCTATACATGTTAAGATCCTTTAACCTTTCCTGGTAAGTTTTATCCTGCAATCCATGAACCAGTTTAGTAGCCCTTCTTTGAACTCTCTCTAAGGTATCAATATCCTTCTGAAGATAGGGTCTCCAGTACTGTGTACAGTACTCCAAGTGAGGTCTCACCAGTGTTCTGTACAATGGCATGAGCACTTCCCTCTTTCTACTGCTAATACCTCTCCCTATACAACCAAGTCAGGGGGGAGGACTAATTGGTATTTAGGGTGAGGGGGGTAGGTAGGGGTTAATTGTTTTGGGGAGGGGGTGACTAGGGGTTTGGGTCCCCTAGTCACCTGGGGCAGGGCCGCCATCAGGGCATGACAACCGCAACGGTTGTCATGGGCCCGGCGGTCCTGGGGGGCCCGGACTGCTCAGGTCGTCCGGGCCCCACATTCAGTGGGAACATACCGGGTCACAGGGGGCCCTGCGACCCCAGTATGTTCCCACTGGGCCAGCCTCTTCTCCTGGGGGGCCCAGCAGCTGGTCACCTCAGGGCCCCCCAGAGGCTGGCCCTGCTGACACCCGGCAGGCGCGCGAGGGAGCACTCTCCTCTAAGTGCTTCCTCTTCAGCTCCCTCGCGCACCGTACTGATGCCGGAGCCGGAAGATGACGTCATCTTCCGGCTCCGGCATCAGTACGCGGCGCGCGAGGGAGCTGAAGAGGAAGCACTCAGAGTGGGGGGGAGAGGAGGAAATTTGAGGGAGTGGGGGTTGGGGGGGAATTTGAATGAGTGGGGGGAGAGGGAGAGAAGGGAGGAAATGTGAGGGAGTGGGGGGGGGAGAGGAAGGGAGGAAATGTGATGTGGGGGAGAGGAAGGAAATTTGGGGGGGAGAGGAAGGAAATTTGAGGGAGGGGAGGGAGAGGTAGGAATTTGAGGGGGTAGAGGAAGGGAGGAAATTTGAGGGAGGGGGAAGAGGAAGGAAATTTGAGGAAGGGGGAGAGGAAGGAAATTTGAGGGAGGGGGAGAGGAAGGAAATTTGAGGGAGGGGGAGAGGAAGGAAATTTGAGGGAGGGGGAGAGGAAGGAAATTTGAGGGAGGGGGGAGAGGAAGGAAATTTGAGGGAGGGGGAGAGGAAGGAAATTTGAGGGAGGGGGAGAGGAAGGAAATTTGAGGGGGGAGGGAGGAAGGAAATTCGAGGGGGAGGGAGAGGTAGGAATTTGAGGGGGGAGAGGAAGGGAGGAAATTTGAGGAAGGGGGAGAGGAAGGGAGGAAATTTGAGGAAGGGGGGAGAGGAAGGGAGGAAATTTGAGGGGGGGAGAGGAAGGGAGGAAATTTGAGGGGGGGGAGGAAGGAAATTTGAGGGAGGGGGAGAGGAAGGAAATTTGAGGGAGGGGGGAGAGGAAGGAAATTTGAGGGAGGGGGAGAGGAAGGAAATTTGAGGGAGGGGGAGAGGAAGGAAATTTGAGGGAGGGGGAGAGGAAGGAAATTTGAGGGAGGGGGGAGAGGAAGGAAATTTGAGGGAGGGGGAGAGGAAGGAAATTTGAGGGAGGGGGAGAGGAAGGAAATTTGAGGGAGGGGGAGAGGAAGGAAATTTGAGGGGGGAGAGGAAGGAAATTTGAGGGGGGAGGGAGGAAGGAAATTTGAGGGGGGAGGGAGGAAGGAAATTTGAGGGGGGAGAGGAAGGAAATTAGAGGGGGGAGAGGAAGGAAATTGGAGGGGGAGAAGGCAATGAGAGGGAGGGGGAGAAGAAGGAAATTGGAGGGGGAGGAGAAGAAGGAAATTGACGGGGGTAGGGGGAGAGATTGACATCCATCACACACACACACACACAATGCACCCCTTGCACACAGAAAAACACACAATGCATTACACACAGACACACATACACAAGCAATGCATCCCTTACACACAGCAACACACAATGCACCCCTTCCACACACTCAGTGCATCCCTTACAGACACACACACTGCATCCCATACATACACAAACTCACCTTGCAGCCCTTACACATACAAACACAGATTCACACAATGCATTCCTTACACACATCAGGACATCCCCCCCCACACACCCCTCTGAACAAACTCATTCGTGGAACATGAAGTTGGACCCTGTGACCCAGACCTTGAGCTGTGTAAAGGGCCCTCAAAAAATGGAGCTGCTTCCCGTTCTCCCAGAACATTGATTTTTGTGACCACAGTTACAAACCACCTCCAGGGAGCCTGTTCTACACCAGACCAGTGGAGCCAGACGGCAGCTGAAGCCCATCATCATCCTCATCTGGTTGTAAGTAGGCAATCTAGTATATTATTCGTGGCACTAATCTTTAATTTACCTCACATTAAAGGGACACTATAGTCCCCAGAACCACTGCAGCTTAATGTAGTGGTTCTGGTGTCTATAGCCTGTCCCTGCAGGCCTTTTATTGTAAACACGGCGGCACTGCAGCACTGTGTTAGTTAACATGGCAGATCATATGGGTGGGGCACTGTGATGTCACATGGGGGGGCGGCAAACTTTACTTTTGCCTAGGGCGGCAAAATCCTTGCACCGGCCCTGCAGACACTGCATCCCTGTGGGCGGACTCGGGGGGGGGACTCGGGTGCAGGCGCCAGGGGGCCCAGACCTTGAGCTGTGTCAGGGGCCCCAAAATTTCTGATGGCAGCCCTGACCTGGGGAGTGGGTTACATTTTTATTTAGGGCCCCCACCTGCTGCTCAGGGGTGGGGGCCGGGGGGTGGACAATAGGTCCCCCCCATTGGTATTTAGGGCCCCCACCCACCGCTCAGGGGTGGGGGCCGGGGGAGGACATTAGGTCCCCACCTAATTGGTATTTAGGGCCCCCACCCACCGCTCAGGGGTGGGGGACAGGGGGGAGGACATTAGGTCCTCCCCCTAATTGGTATTTAGGTCCCCCACCCACCGCTCAGGGTTGGGGGCCACGGGGGAGGACATTAGGCCCCCCCATTTTTATTTAGGGCCCCCATCCACCGCTCATGGGTGGGGGCCAGGGGGGAGGACATTAGGTCCCCCCCTTATTCTAATTTAAGGGCCCCCACCCACCGCTCAGGGGTGGGGGCCAGGGGGAAGACAATAGGCCCCCCCCCTTTCTAATTTAGGGCCCCCACCCACCGCTCAGTGGTGGGGGCCAGGGGGGAGGACATTAGGTCCCCCCCTTATTCTAATTTAAGGGCCCCCACCCACCGCTCAGGGGTGGGGGCCAGGGGGGAAGACAATAGGTCCCCCCCTTTCTAATTTAGGGCCCCCACCCACCGCTCAGGGGTGGGGGCCAGGGGGGAGGACATTAGGTCCCCCCCTTATTCTAATTTAAGGGCCCCCACCCACCGCTCAGGGGTGGGGGCCGGGGGGAGGACAATAGGTTCCCCCCATTGGTATTTAGGGCCCCCACCCGCCACTTAGGGGTGGGGACCGGGGGGGGGGGGAGGACAATAGGTTCCCCCTGCCCATTATTTTATTTTAGGGCTCCCACCCGCCACTCAGGGGTGGGGACCGGGGGGGAGGACAATAGGTCCCCCCCTTTATTTTACTTTAGGGCCCCCCACCCACCGTTCAGGGGTGGAGGCTCAGGAGGGGGGGGAACCTTTCTTTTTTTTTAACAGTGAGCAGCCATCTCACCCCCCCCCCCCCCCCTTGCTGGTGGGGCACCTGAAGCCTGTCTGTAACATTGTTATGCACTGAAAAAATAAAAAAGAGTTAAGTATAGTGTAGCGATACAGTAACAATAATTAAGGAACACTCAACTGCCCAAATGGGAAGGGAAAAAACAACAACATAAAATCACTGTTTAATAGATATGACCCCAACAGAAGGGGACAGAGGCAGAAGAGCTATGCACATTGTTAAAGCAGAATGAACGGAGGTTTTGATAAGGGGAGAAAGCTGGGTTTATATGAAAATCTAATGTTAAAAATACAAATACATATTTCTAAAGTTACAGTTTATTCTAGGCTATTTAGATTTAAGGCCTCTCCCTTTTTCAATAAAAAAGTAGTTTAACTTATCTTCTATCCCTCATTGTTTTGGTCTTGCAGGGGCCATTGTTCACCTCCTGGCTTAGATCATCATTTTTGGTGATCTCAGCCTATCCAATACTGCTTCATAGGTGTCCTACTGCACATGTGCAGCAATTGCGCACTGCACCTTCATCATCATCATCTTAGCCCATCAAAAACCAAAGGATGTTTCCCTGTCACTATCAGTCTACCAAGCTGATTCTAAAGATGATCCTTGTTGAGTGATGGGCCTGTTGCTGCTTTGTGATGTCATAACACTTTGCACCAAAAGGTTTCACACAGCATTACAAGTGAACCCCAGTTATAAGTGTGAAGCCATTTTCTCCCTGGTATCTCAGGCTACCTAAGAAATGCTGCCCAACATATTGTAGTATTCTCATATTTGTTATAAACCTGTCAGAAATGCATGCTTCATTATCATTGGTCACTAACCCCTAATATACATGACAAATTCAAACATTATTGCCAGTTCCTGTCTGCTGCTAAAAGACAGCATTCCTGCTGTGTGTTTGAATAAGCTTATTAGAAGTCTGCATGTTCAACAAAAGTTTATTGATATCCTCAGCATCTTTATATAAGATCACAAATATTGCATGGTGGGTGAAGTGGGATCACTTGAACTAAGATGGATGCCACCAACACCCACAATGAACTGGTGAGCAAGTAGTTTACATGGAGCATGCAGAGATAATACTCAGCGGACCCCTGAAAAGAAAGGGTGATGATGAAAAATTTAGTTATCTTCTACTGTTAGAAGGTGAGAAGGTTCGAGATATTTTCAATACATGGTCATTGTCTACAGTGGAAGCAAAAAAAGTTTTAAAGTCATATTACGACTGCTTCACAGCATATGTTGAGCCCAAAGCTAATGTGACATTTTCATGTTATAAATTCCATGAGAAAGTGGAGTGAGACGACCGTTTGAGCATTTTGTGACAGACTTGCATGTCTTTATTAAAGACTGTAGTTATGCACTCAGTCATCAATTGATCCGCAACTGTATTGTGTTTGGGATACATTCACCGAGAATAAGAGAGAAACTTTTAAATGTGGGCATCTGAGTTAACAGTAGAACAAGCAAAAGATGTTGCTCGATCTCTTGAATTGGCTCA
Source organism: Pelobates fuscus (assembly GCF_036172605.1). Classification (NCBI taxonomy): domain Eukaryota; kingdom Metazoa; phylum Chordata; class Amphibia; order Anura; family Pelobatidae; genus Pelobates; species Pelobates fuscus. The sequence continues at coordinate 45,056,389 of NC_086322.1, read as the reverse complement.
GACACAGTTAAAGACTCTTTCAAACAGCACGAACACTCTATGTGAGCATGCTGTGCACGCAGGCTACCACCATACATTAACAAGCAACATAATCCAAGACACACACAGAAATACTGTGAAAATGTTGCTTTAGGGTGTAGTAATGTTGCTTCAGGGCGTTTCAAAGAATGTAGCTATTATGGAAACAAGTCCCAGATCGATCTCTCTGTCCTGCAATAGGAAAGGTGTGCAAAATATATGGGAAGTTAAACCACTTTGACTCAGTGACACAGGACATGCAGAGCTCAGACATAGAGCAGGCGTTCACCAATATTCAAGTAGGCCCAAAATAAAATGAAATCAAGTTCAAGCTGGGCCTCGGATCCTCAGTTAACGTCATTCCCCTTTTGTGAATACACCAAACTGAATAATCCGGGTACTCTGCACACAACGTCTTGCCCCCTGTTTGGGTTTGTTTGTGAATGCCTTGCGTTAAAAGGCAAATGTGATCTGAAATGCAAGCACAAAGATATTGAGATTGGTCATGATAATTTACGGAGTTGACAGAAATGTCCCCCCTGATATAGGTCTACAAGGCTGCATAGACTTTGGCTTCATCAAACTTGTATGGTCAGTCACAAGAAAGCAGAAGTGCCAATCATGGAGGAGTTTGCAGTGTTTTCAAAGGAAATGAACTGTTTCATGGTGAGTGTGCTATATACTTAGATCCACATGCAACCCCAGTAGTCCACCGCCTAGACGGATTTCTTTCGCACTATGCAGCTGTCTCAAAGAGGAACATGGAGAGGTAAGATATCATCATCAAGGTGCCAGGGTCAACCAAATGGGTTTACTCTATTATTGTAGCTGAAAAACCATGTACAGGCAAACTACGAGTGGGACTAGACCAAGAAAGACGTTAACAAGGCCATAGAAAAAAACTCATTACCCGTTAGTTACCATAGAGGACATAACATGCTAGCAAGGATGCTGAGCATCGGAGCAGACTGTCACACCAAGCGGACTCTTTTCTCTTGAGGAAGCCCTAACAAATAGGACGAAATACGTAGGGCTGCTATTTGGATGGCATTGTGTGAGAGCTATTGACTCTATATCTTATTATTTATATTTTTGTTTTCACTGTGTTTCGTGTTGTTTTGGAGGGAGAGGAGATTCCCTTAAGACGTGGAACACCTTCAGGGTTTTCGCCTTTCACCATACATATTAATGGGAGTCAATTGTTTTTAAATCTTGTAAGTGCAATTGTTGTTAAAGTTTTTACTGATATTTAACAGCTCTTCCTATAATTACCTTTTCCCTCTTCATTGTTAATCACTACTTGGAAGATAAGAAGTCTGGTCCTAAAATTTGATTGATGTGCCTAGTATGAAATGTTGGTTTGTGAGTGCATTCTTTACACTAATTATGTTTATTAATACTTAAACAGTACTGTTTTATGAGTGCTTGTCTCTTCCTTTACTGTAGATACTATGTGTTTTTTGTTGTATAACATGCAAGCTAGCTGGTGCCAAATGCTCTAGAGTTTTAGATGCTAGATCGGGCTATTGGGATATTAAACTAACTGAGGAGTCCTCAAAACTGACTGCCTTAAATAAAGTATTTGATTACTATCAGTTCTGACGTCTCCCCTTTGGACTGATTTCCGCCCAAGATGAGTTCCTGAGAAAAAGCGATGAGACCTATAAAGATTTGAATGGGTTAACAGCCATTGTCAATGACATTCTGATTTATGTGAAAACCAAAGCTGAGCAAGATAAAATCTCACTGTTATGCTATAGCATTCCAGAGTGAGTGGAGTCATGCTTAAAGGGACACTATAGTCACCAGAACAACTACAGCTTATTGAATTTGTTCAATACAGCTTATTGAATTTGTACCTTCAGGCTTTTTGCTGTAAACACGGTCTTTTCAGATTCAATTCATCTCTATGAGGAGATGCTGATTGACCAGGGCTGTGTTTGAATCATACTAGCTCTGTCCTTGATCTGCCTCTTTGTCAGTCTCAGTCAATCCTATGGGGAAGCATTGTGATTGGATCAGGCTACCACATCTGATGATGTCAGATGTGGTAAAGGAAACAGGGACAAAGTAAGCAGCTGCAGACTTGAATACAGTAAGATATTTACTATATTTATGGAGGCATGAGGGGCCCAGGGGGGCTAGATGGTGGTTTTAACACTATAGGGTCAGGAATACATGTTTGTGTTCCTGACACTATAGTGCTCCTTTACTCCAGAAAAGATCGCCATCTGTGCTACAGAAGTGAGTTATTTGGGACATCTACTTACTACTGATGGACTAAATACCAGAGTTGTTTCTGTGAGGGACATGGAGCCACCTAGAGGTAAGTGAGAGCTTGAGACAATGCTAGGCATGATTAATTACCTCTCAAAATGTGATATCAATGCACTGCCTCGCCAGCTCCTGAAGAAACCATGTAAGCTTGTTTGGGGGGATATCTAGCATGACAAGGGTATTAAAAAAATACTTTTCACATGTGAACCAGGTCTAGTATAAGCCAACTTCGATCCTCACAAAGAGCTCAGGCTACAGGTTGATGCCTCCAAGCCTGGACTCAGGGCAGTATTACTGCAAGATGGTAGACTTATTGTGTATGCATCAAAGTCGCTTAATGAATGTGAAATCAGTTACACGCAATTCAAGAAATAACTCTTTGCCATATTATTCGGTTGCATCTTTATATCCTGAGCGTCTTTATATGGCTCATATAAGAGGACAAATATTGCACATATAATTAATTCTAATTAAAGAAACAAAAAAATAATGATTCCTACAAAATCATTCTCAGCCTAGGGCAGCATGCCAGAAACTATTCCAGGATCCCTATAGGCTGTACATCTCATAAATTTGCACATTTAATTTCACCCTAATAATTCAAACAAACAGGGTGTATACAAGAATGACAAATGCAAAGATAGAGTAAGATTGGGTATGAGCAGGCAGTGTTAAAGTAACACTGACACATTTTTTTTACCTTTTGCTATAATCCTTAAGTTATATCACATCCAGGGCCAAACTGGCCCACCGGGATACCGGGAAATTTCCTGGTGGGCCAACAGCACAGCTACCCCCGCGACTGCCATCACAGCTATCCCCGCGACCGCCGTCACAGCTATCCCTGCGGCCGCCATTACAGCTACCCCTGCAGCCGCCATTACAGCTCTCCCTGAGGCCGCCAGCACACCCAGCTGTCTGCCCTGCACGACCCCCTGGCCGATCGTCCACAGGTAATATGTGTCATTCTGTCAGTGTAAGTGTGTGTGTGTGTGTCTGTGCCATGGTGTGTGTATGTGTGTGTGTCTGTCATGGTGTGTGTGTGTCTGTCATGGTGTGTGTGTGTGTCTGTCATGCTATATGTATGTGTCTGTCATGGTGTATGTGTGTCTGTGTGTGTTTACGAAGTGTTTTTACTCACCTTTTTTTTTCCCCACGCCGTGCTGGTCTCTCCTTGACTGGCCCTGCCTCTATGGCTGAGATCATCAAGCTTGATGATCTCAGCCAATCCAATACTGTGCCATAGGATTGGCTGCAAAACGCTACACCAATCAGCATCTCCTCATAGAGATGCATTGAATCAATGTGTCAGGATCCCGCGGGCGGCTGCCAGGGGAGGCTGCAGTCCGCTCGCGGCACTCACCCTCCAGCCGTCCGCGGTCTCCTTCCCGGCGTATGCTCGGTGGGCGGCATCCTCCCAGCCTCGGATGCCGCCCGCGTCTTCCTCTCCGTCCCCTAGCGGCAGCATGCATGATGCTGCACGCTGGGAGACCGCCCAGTTTTATAAACGCCGGGGTCAGCCACCTGACCCAGCATTAAAGGCACAGTGCCTCAATCACAGTGGGAGGTATAGATATCTCCCACGTGTGATTGTTAATTCTGATTGGAAATTATCCAATCAGAATTAATCTAGGGGTTTAAATACTTACCTTTCCTGTCTCTCTCTGCCCTGTTGTGGTCTTTGCTTTCTAGTATTGCTGTGCTACTTGTGTTTCTCTCTGGTTACGTACTCTCTGGCTTGTTTATCCGACCTTGCGACTTTCTCCTACCCTTTGACCTCGGCTTGTCTCTCGTTATTCTGTCTTCTGGTTCCCCTTACTCGGCTTGTCTCCTGACTATTCTTTGTGTGCTTAGCCCGGCCACTCTAAGGTCCGGTACTGCACCTTTTCTGTGTGTGTGTGTTAGCGTGTTTTGGTTCCCAGAATCATGACATTACAACAGGGCCACCATGGAACCTGCTGACATTCCACAGCTGTTAGTGAATCAGGAGGCTAGAATGGATGGTTTAGACCACCGTATGGATCAGTTTGCAGACTTTTTGACCGCTTTCAAACGCACATTTGATCAACCCGGTAGGGTTGCTTCTGCTGGCAAAGCTCTGCTTAGGGTCCGACAGGGTAATAGGTCAGTAGCGGATTATACTATTGAATTCCGCACTCTAGCAGCTGAAGTGGTTTGGAATAACGACGCCCTCGTAACAGCCTTTCAGGAGGGTTTGGCCGCTTACATATATTAGACAAGATAGCATCCAGAGAATTGCCTGTGCTGTGCTTCTGGATGATGTAATAGATTATGTCATTCTTATCGACAACCGTATTAGAGAGAGGCGTAGTCAAAGACGGATGAATATATCGGTGCTACCTGCTTTACCCAGTACCGCATTACTAGCCTTACCTCCTCCTAGACAACCATCTCCCGAACCCATGCAATTGGGTGCTATAGGGTTAACTGAAGCTGAAAGGACAAATCGCAGAAGGGAGGGGTTATGCCTTTATTGTGGGAAGAGGGGGCATCTCCGAAGAACCTGCCCTAATCTGCAGGGAAACTTCAGCACCTAAGGCCTAGAGAGGGGTCGGCCTAGGGTGTTATGACCTTTACCCCTCATGTGTCCATCCCTAGACCGTTTATTACGGTTACTCTTTTGGTCAATCAAACCACTATAACAACCAAAGCCTTGATCGATTCAGGTGCTGCAGACAACCTTATGGATGAGAAATTTGCTAAAATCGCAGCCTTGACTCTGATCCAAAAGGCCACACCCTTGGCCGTTAAGGCCATAGATGGTAGACCACTTAAAAAAAACCTGGTGACCCAGGAAACCCAAGAAATTGTTATGACCGTGGGTGCCTTGCACAGGGAAAGGTTGACCTTTCAAATAATAGACTCTCCTACAGCCTCTATCGTTTTGGGCTTCCCCTGGTAGGTTAAACACATCCCCATGCTTGATTGGGGTTCTTTGGAGATTCTTTCCTGGGGAAAGTCTTGTCAAAGAGATTGTATGACCCGCATTTGTCCTGTTGCTTTGCTTAATGTGCCCACAGCCAGACCACTTTCTGTTTCTGTCCCTCCTGTGTATGCAGACCTAGCAAGGGTTTTTGAAAAAAGGGAGGCAGATAAACTGCCCCCGCACCGTGGATATGATTGTGCCATAGACCTCTTACCGGGTACTATGCCACCTAGGGGTAAGGTATTTCCTCTTTCCGAACCAGGTCATTTTCGTTGCCAAAAAGAAGGGTGACCTAAAGCCATGTATAGACTACAGGGGACTGAACAATAAAAACGCCTACCCTATCCCCCTCATTACTGAGTTGTTCGATCGTGTTAAAGGTTCTAAGTACTTTACTAAGTTGGACCGAGTGGAAGACAGCGTTCAATATGCGTAGTGGGCATTACGAATACCTGGTCATGCCTTTTGGACTGTGTAATGCTCCTGCTGTGTTTCAGGACCTCATAAATTATGTCCTTAGGGATCTATGGCATGTCTGTGCCGTGGTGTACCTTGACGACATACTTGTATATTCTCCTGATTTGAAGTCACACCATAATCATGTTAGGATGGTGCTTAAAAAGTTATTACAGAACGGACTTTATTGTAAGTTAGAAAAATGTTTGTTCGATCAGACCTCTGTGCAATTCCTAGGATATATCATTTCCGAACAGGGTTTCAGTATGGATCCTGCTAAATTGGAAGTCATACTGTCCTGGCCACTTCCCCAAGGACTATTAAAGGAAGTTTATAAAACACTTTTCACCACTTATCTCCCCTATAACGAAACTGACCAAAAAAGGTCTACACCCTAGGGTTTGGACTCCTGAAGCCCTTAAAGCCTTCGAAACTCTCAAGAAGGCATTTGCCTTTGCTCCAGTGCTACACCACCCTAATCCTTCACTTCCCTTTGTTATGGAAGTCGACGCTTCTGAATCGGGTGTAGGAACAGTACTGTCACAGAGGTTATCGTATGACGAACCCCTCCATCCCTGTTGTTACTTTTCTAAAAGGTTATCGGACCCAGAAAAGAATTACGATGTTGGGAACAGGGAACTGTTAGCTATTGTGTTAGCTTTTAAGGAATGGAGGTACTTATTAGAGGGTTCTAGACACAAAATTATGGTTATAACAGATCATAAGAACCTCTCCTATATAGCTGATGCTAAAAGGTTGTCCGCCCGGCAGGCTAGATGGTCTCTATTTCGTTCGCGCTTCCAATACGTTATCACCTATAGACCTGGTTGCCGTAACGCAAAAGCTGACGCTATCTCTCGACAGTATGAATCTTTAGAAACTGTTAACCCCACTCCTGAACCTATTGTACCTGTGTCTCAGATAATAGCTGCTACCCGTTTGGTTATTTCGTCTCCTTTCCTTGATAGTATTAAGACATGTGTGTGTGTTAGCGTGTTTTGGTTCCCAGAATCGTGACACAATGTATCTCTATGGGGAACGTTCAGCGCTTCCATAGCGTGGAGGCCCTGAATGTAGGTGCTGCTCATTGACATAAAAAAATAAGCTCACTCACTAGCAGGCACACACACACATGCAAGCATCATTACTCAATCATCTGGAGTGGCAAGACATAGTCTTACATATTACATGCGACAATATATGGCACAATGACTTATGGGGCTGGCTTAGATTTTTTTTTCCAGGGCTGCTTCGTATCCCCAGTCCGGCCCTGATCATATCAATATTTTTAAAAATATATTATAACATATAGACTATGTTGCAACATGTTGATGCCAGTGTTCCATTAAGGATGGGACTCATGTGACTGAACCGATGACTTACTTGCCTTTAGTGATGATGTAACTACAAACAGCAATGGAATGAGACCTGGAGACTTTTTTGTGCGTGTTTAATTTTTTAGTGGGTCACAAGTCGTACATCAGGTGGGGGAGGTGAGAGACTGCCATGTGCCATTTTTTTTTTTTTATCCCAATTTAAAAATGGATCTATTTATTTTGTGATATTGAGTAAAAACATTTTTTTTTTTCATAAATATCAATATATCTCTCGTGCCGCCCCACTGTACATAAACTGTAAATACTTCTTATATACTTTTATAAACGTTATATAATTTTACAGCTTGAAAAAACAGTATGCACATAAGTCCTGGATTTTCACATTTCGTAAATCTTGAGATGTCTAAGCAAACAAGGCTCTCTGGTTTCATATTTTGCATTAGTATATGGTATTTGAATATGCACTGCATACACATACTAGAATACCATAAAATATAGCACATTCCATGTGAAAAATATAAAAATTTTATAGAACGTTAAGAATGTTTATATGCTGTGTTAACATTCTTTTTTTATTTTTTAACCCCTTAAGGACAGAGCTTCGGAAGCTTGTCTTTCACTTAATGACAACGGCATTTTTTGCTGTTTGTGTTCAACTGCAATTTGCATTTTACTAATTTATTGCACCAACGCATATTATATACCGTTTTTTAAAGGACAGAAAGGGCTTTAATTTGATGTAACATATATATACATAAATGCTTATTTATTATAAAAAAAATACAGAAAAATGCAAAAAAAATGAAAAATTTTGAGTTTTTTTTACAGTTTTCGCAATAATAATGTGTGCACAATTAGTGCAGGTTAAGGAAAGTAATTAAAAATAAATTCATTTAGTTGTTCTGATTTACAGAATATATAATGTGTCTGGGATTTTAAGTTTTTTTTCGTAGTTACAGGTCACAAAGCACAAGGAGTAAAATAAACTTTTAATGTGGAGCGATTTTAGAATTTGGTATGTTTGTCTTGTAAGCTTAATAGCCATAAAAGAAAACAAAATTGCCGCACAAAAGTATATATTTATATAAAGTAGACACCACAGGCTATTTACCTAAGGTTGTTTTGACACTTTCTACGTAGCCATATTACCGCCAACCTCTGGTAAATATTGGAGTAAAATTGTGTTTTTTGGGGGTTTTGGCACACAAACTTATAACAAAGAACTTCTCATGTGTATTTTGTAAAGTTGGTGTGTGCTATTCCTGTACAAAGTTTTATTATGTGTTCAGTTACTTCTGCTGAGTTTAACGGTACCCCCATTGTTTGTCTTTGGCACTATTTCGTGAAGCTACAGTGCCATATAGGAGACCTGTCTTTTTCAGTATTCACAGTCGAATTTTGAGAGACGGATTTAATGAGCCTATGCTTCCATTTGGGGTATTATAGTAGTTTGACTGTTCAAAAAAACCCACAAAGGCCTACCATTTATAAAAGTAGACACCCCAGGGTCTCTCATAAGGTGCATATTGTGCCTTAACATGCCCCCATTATTTCACCAATATATGCCAAAGTATGTGGTAAAAAAAAAATGTTGTGCATTTTTTTACATACGGATTGCATTTTTGCTGGGCATATTGTATATTTCATATGTGCCACTAAGTTCAAACCCCCCAAATTATGCTCAGCTAAGTCTTCTGAGTAAAAGGACACCCCCATTGTATGTCTTTGGCACTATTTCGTGAAGCTACAGTGCCATACAGGAGACCTGTCCTTTTCAGTATTCACAGTAGAGTTTTGAGAGACGGATTTAATGAGCCTATGCTTCCATTTGGGGTATTATAACAGTTTGACTGTTCAAAAAAACCCCACAAAGGCCTACCATTTGTAAAAGTAGACACTCCAGGGTATCTCATAAGGTGCATATTGTGCCTTAGCATGCCCCCATTTTTCCACCAATATATGCCAAAGTATGTGGTAAAAAATTATTTTGGGCATTTTTTTTACATACGGATTGCATTTTTGCTGGGCATTTTGAATATTTTTTTTTTTTTTTTTTTTTTTTTCTTTTCAAATAATTTTTATTAAAGTTTTACATATTTGTATAACAACAGGAATATAAACATTGTATTTGGGGGTAGGAAGGGAAGGGAAACTTGGAAATGGAAAAGAATAACCATCCAGTATTACAATAGGCATAACAGTGTATATGGCAAAAATAAAAATAATATGTTTTTACATCAATGCACTTTAATAACAAATATGTCAAAGACCATATGCTGTTTTGATTTTTTCTTCCCACTTGTCCCAATTATATTTTAATATTGGGAAACCACGCATATGAGCTCTATGTGATAATTCGTGTGCCTTGTTTTCTAGAATCAAATTAAAAACTTCCCTGAGAGATGGCACATCTTGGGACTTCCAATGTCTAGGTAAACAGGATGTAGCAGCGATCAAAATGTGACCTATGATTATTTTGTCTGTTCTATTAATGGATTCCGGGAGTTTTTTAAATAAGGCTAGTTCCGAGGTTAAAATGCTAATGGTCCTGTCCACTTTAATAATTAGGTCGTGAATCAATTTCCAATATTTAGTTAATTTAGGACAGAACCACCAAATATAGGCCATATTGCCCACACCCCCACAATCCCTCCAACACCGGTCAGAATACATATTGTTCATGTTGTGCAATCTAGACGGGGCTAGGTACCAACGATATAAAATTTTATAATGATTTTCAAAGTGGTCGGTGCAATACGAAATACCTTTTAAAGCTTTAAAAAAACCGAACCATTCTTCTAGATCGTACTGGGCACCCAGCTCCGTCTCCCATGACAACATGTGTTTTAATTTAACTAGGGGCTTGGCGTTATAAAACGAGTAGCATAAGGATATCGTGCCTTTACTAGTGGGGCTGCATAAAAAAGCTTTCTCTAATGGAGACATCTCAAGCGTTTTATAGTTTTTATCCGTTTCAGGTACCTTATATTGTTCTTTCAATTTGTCAATGATTACCTTACATTCCAACTCACATACATTCGTTAATCCATACTTAAGTTTCAATTTTTCCAAAGAAAGAATAGCATTGCCGTGGAAAAAATTGTCAAGATTAGTTATAGAGCATTCCTTCAACAGTTCTATTTTTAAGGATGGAATATAATCTTTCAATAATTCAATAGGCATTGCTCTATATAGGCTGGGAGAATGATCATTTTTAAAAACAATATCCCAGGCCTTAAGTGTAGTCTTGGTAGATAAAAATAACTTTGTAATTCCAGGTCTTTTCTTAGAGTTTAACCAGGGTAATTCCGACAGTCTAACCGGTAAAATTCTGGATTCTTCTATTTCCATCCATCTGGGTTTATCAACCTGATTGCCAAAGCTCACAGCCACTGCAGCGTTAGTGGCGAAATAATATTTGCGGAAATCGGGAACACCGATACCGCCATTCGATTTGTGGTGCTGCAGGGAAGTGAGCTTCACTCGAGCAGGCCTATTCCCCCAGATGAACTTCATAATTGTCGAATGAACTTTATTAAAAAATGATAATGGGATGGACAAAGGGATGGTCCTAAAAAAATATAGAATTTTTGGAAGTATCGTCATCTTAACAGATGCGACCCTCCCCAGCCATGAAAGTTCCATTCCGCCCCATCTCTCCATCTCCTTTTGTAGGTCCGACCATGCTTTCCTCAAGTTGTGATTATGCATATTTACCAAATTTTTACATAAATTAATGCCAAGATATTCCATGTAGTCAGCTCTCCAATCAAATAAATATAATTTCTTAAGGGCAATAGTTTCCGAATTTTTTAAATGAAATGGAAGGGCCTGAGACTTAGACTCGTTTAATTTGTAGTACGATATTTCGCCAAATTGAGTTAAAATGTCTTTGAGGTGGCTCAAAGATTCTTTTGGGTTTTTGACAGCCAGAATTATATCGTCTGCAAACAGGCCAATTTTGTGAGCGGATTCTTTAACAACAATTCCTGCAATTTGTGGGGTTATTCTAATTAGTTCAGCCAGGGGTTCTATTGCTAAAACAAATAGAATTGGGGATAAAGGGCACCCCTGTCTCGTCCCATTGGTTAGAGAAAACGTTTTAGACGAAAAACCGGAAGCCGAGACATGGGCGGAAGGTGCACAATATAGCGCCTTAACTGCTGTGATAAAGGATAGTGGTATGTTGAATCTTTCTAACGTTCTCCATAAATATCCCCAATGTATCCTGTCAAACGCCTTCTCTGCATCTAGAGATAGAAGCAATGAAGGCGTTTTGGTCATATTGATGTGCTGAATCAAGTTTATGAATCTTCTAGTCCCATCGGGCGCCTGTCTATCCTTTACAAAACCCACTTGATCCTTATTTATTAGCAATGGGATTAATTTGGTTAATCTATTTGCGAGAACTTTAGAATAAATCTTTGAATCATTATTGATTAGAGAAATGGGTCTAAAATTGTGGCATCTATCAGGAGTTTTACCTGGTTTTGGTAAGGTGACTATTCGTGCGCTCAAGGACTCCTCTGGCATCGTTCCCCCGGACTTATAGGAATTGAATAATTTGGTCATGTGGGGAATCAAAATTTCTTGAAAAGTTTTATAATATAAAATAGTGAATCCATCGGGGCCAGGGGCTTTTCCGGATGGCATAAGTTTAATCGCCTCAGCTATCTCTTTTGCTGATATTTCACATTCTAAACTCTCCAAGTGTTCTGGAGACAACCGAGGCAACGTCACTCTGTCTAAGAATTTATCAATGGTTGTTGCAGAAGGCTGGGTAAGGTTCGAATCGCGTTCTAAATTATAAAGTTTACCATAATACTCTGCAAACATGTCACTTATTTTAATAGGATGAAACACTTTTCGCCCCTGATCATCAAGTAAATACGCTATTTTTGATTGTGCATTCACATGCCGGAGTTTGGATGCCAAAAGAGTAGAGGCCCTGTTGCCTTTTAAGTAAAACGTTTTCCTGAGACGTCTCACCATAAGAGATGTACGATCTAAATTAATTTTGTTAATTTTAGCCTTAATTTCTCCTATCATTGCTGATATGGAAGACGAGGGACCACATTTATTGGCCTGGTTCAAATTGTACAGTTCTTTTTCCAATGTTCTTAAATTATTGCTATTAAGTTTCTTCAGGTGAGACGCTCTAGAAATAAAATGACCTCTTAACACAGCCTTATGCGCATTCCAAGACACCTCGCCAGGAACCTCGGGTGAGGCATTTTCCAAAAAATAATCGCTCAAAGCTTTCTCCGTCAATGATCTATTCACAACATCGTTTAATAAATAATCGCCTAATTTCCAGGATCTATTCGGGGCTGAAGAAGCAATTTCGTCAATATGCATTATGATTGGAGCATGGTCAGACCAGTTAATGTCTAAGATATCAGATTTCAAGATGTGCGGAATTAAAGCGTTCTGGACCATAAACCTGTCTAGCCTGGAATACATATTTTTAGAAACAGAATAATACGTAAAATCTCTTTCATTCTCATGCATCAGTCTCCAGGAATCATATAAACCACATTCAATCATGTATCTGGAACATTTGTTTGCTAATCTGTCGCTGTCCCCTCTATGTTGTTGATCATTGTCTTCTCTAGCGTTATCCAATTCACCGTCCATAACAAAATTCGTATCGCCACACATTACCAAGCTGCCTCTCACATTCTCATTCACTAAGTCCATCAATTTCCTAAAGAACTGCAACTGACCGGTGTTGGGAAAATACACGTTCACTATGGTATAATCAATAGTGTTAAGTGAACCTATCCATATTAAATACCTCCCTTCATCATCCGTCATTACTTTGTTCGTCGAACATGCTACATTCCTGTGGAAGAAAATTGATGTACCTCTAGACTTGGATTTATAAGTGCTATGATATTGGACTGGGAAAAGCTTTGACATAATCTTATGTGTTCTATCATTTTTAAAATGCGTTTCCTGTACACAGATGACATCTGATTTGTTGGATTTTGCTTCTTTGAATAGTAAGCGTCTTTTGTGGGCGGTGTTCAGGCCTCTCACATTAAATGACATATATTTTAAAACCATAATTTATGGAACAGCAATACTTGATAAAGAGTAAAAGAACATTCAACTTTGTGAGAGTCCGAACAACCGCCTTCCAATAAAGAAACATCCAACAATACTGTCACAACAAACTCAAGATGTGTACATGTGTGTACGGGAATAAATGAACGAATTTGTGCAAGTCGCTGATGCCACATAATATGCATTTTTGTATGAGGTATTTCTGTGATTCGTGGTCTGTAAACATTTCTACCAAATTTTAAAGGATGGATGGTCAAAGAAAATATAAAAATAAAAATATCAACGGGGTACAAAAAACTTGGGTATACACCCCTATCAGGGGAAATAAACAAACAGTGAAAAAGGGCCATGAGGGAGAGCAAAAAAAGTCTCTCCATCTCAGGGTATTAGGCCCAGGTTGGGGGGAGAGAAGGCTGCTGGATACAAGGGGAGCAATATTAATGAACAAAAAAAAATATAAATAAAATAAAAAAAAAAATAAAACAAAGAGGTAGCTGTAAAATATGACATTTTGAAAGGACAAAAATCACAGAACAATAAAAAAATAATAATAATAAAATTAAATATGCAATGATATACAAAAAAAAACAAGGGACCATAGAATAATATTGATTGTAAAAGTTTGGAAAGGTTTAAGTGGTCAAATCGGTTTCTGAAATAAACCGTTAAGTCTCATGTCAAATAGTCATTGGTGTGCAACCTCTAAGGACAGTCATAACCAGGAGAAACAAGTCAAAATCCAAAGTAATCCCGCTAAAACTCCAGACTGGAGCAGAACCCAAAAGCCTGTTGAAGAGATAAAGTTTTCTCAGAACCAAGCCATAAAAATCAATAGAGAATAGAGAAAAATCATGAAGATAAACGTGTATATATAAAAAAAAAAAAAAAAAAAAAAAATCCTTAGTGAAAATAGGAAGAACATCTGAACTTGAAGTGTCGAAAGATTTACGACCGTGGAAAATGAAGACTGTAGCCCTATGAACTGGAAACTCAGGAAGTGTCCGATTTGCTTCTCTTGCTGGCCTGCAGAGGAGTAGATGGCGATAGTCTATGAGGCGATACCTGACTCCTATTCATGGATTGGATGAGTTCCATTCCTTCCTCAGGCGACGTGATTATAAAATTCCTGCCATCCATGCGGAAAAGGACTTTAACCGGGAATCCCCATCTATATCTTATCCCTCTTCGTCTTAGTTCCGCGGTAAAAAGTTGAAATTCTCTGCGTCGCCTCATTGTTTGGGCAGAGAAGTCTTGGAAGACCTTCATGCCGCTGTAGTCCCCCGTGAGACCTGACGTGCGTACTGCACCCAGAAATTCCTCTTTAATGTGGTAATAGTGAAATCTCACTATCACATCTTTGGGTGCAGCCGCAGGCGCATTACCAGGTTTAGGCAATCTATGGATGCGGTCCAATAGCAGATCCGTATTTTTAGCAGTTGGTAGAGCTGCCTTCACCATTGCCTGGAAATAACTTTGTAATTCCAGAGAGTCTATATTTTCAGGGATCCCCCTGATCCTTAGGTTATTACGCCTACTTCTATCCTCGGCGTCCGCTAATTTTTCCGCCTGTTGGTGTACTTGCTTCTGAAGCTCTTTTACAGTTTCAACCAAATCCAGGTGAGATTGCTCTTGAGAGTGCAGTCTATTCTCTATTATCTCCGTCCGCTGATTAATGCCCTCCATGGCTCCATACAAAGTGTCAAAGTCTTTCTTAAAGTCGTTTTTCAGATCGACTCTCAAGTCTTTAATGAGTTGTATTATCATGCCTGCTGATGGTGGCAGATCATCTGCCAATTCAGGTGGCATATTAGGATTGTAAGTCGCTGCCATAAACGTGGTGGTAGCCATATTGGAGGTGGCAGTGGCCATCTTGGGAGTGGAATACACACTGTCTGGTCTGGCAGCCATCTTTGTTGTGGCATCATGACTTTTTCTCTGTGGTAGTGCAGAGAAATTACTGGTTTTGAGCATTTCAGCTCCTAATTCCATATCTTGGACCTCTGGGCTTTCCATAGCCCTTACTGTGCCTTTAAGAGTTTGGGGTCGGATAGCAGAGCCCCCCCCCTCCGGGACCGACAACCTAGAGGCCGAGGATCCCGATGGGGAGCGAGACCTCACACTATCCCCCCCTTTACTTGCAGCCGGTCACTTTTGTAAGTGAGTGACCGGGCTGCTCTATGCTGAGACCGCGAGCGGCTTGCTGGGTGGTCCTTGCCGCTCGCGGGAGACACAGCTTTGTGCTCCGAGCATGCTGAGTGCTCGGAGCACTCTGAGCCGCACACAGAGGTGTCGGCTAGTGCGGCCGCGGTCCCGCCGCTCTCTGGATGCCGCGAGCGGGTCGCGACCGCACAGGCATAAGTTTTGGCATGTGAGACCGGGAGGGAGGTGGGGAGGGATTTCCCCGGCGCCACCAACGATATTTTAAGCGGCGAAACCAGCCGCGAGCCAGGCTTGGAGGCAGGGGAGTGAGCCTGGGCACCCTTACTCACCCCAGCAGCTCCTGCTCCCGATTTCTTCGTGACAGGTGCGGATTTTTCAACTTTCTTAAGTTTCTCCATGTTAGGAATTGTATTAGGTGTTAGTATTTATATGTAGAATTTCTTCATTTAAATTAAATTGGTGCTTTATGGACAAAATTGCCCCCCTTGTCCAGGAGCCTCTCTAAAACGTGGCCATCTAAGATGGTGGCCAAGACACGCCCCCTGAATATTTCATATGTGCCACTAAGTTCAAAACCCCCAAATTATGCTCAGCTAAGTCGTCTGAGTAAAAAGACACCCCCAATGAATGTCTTTGGCACTATTTTGTGAAGCTACAGTGCCATATAGGAGACCAAGCCATATCAGTTTTTACCGAACTTTGACGCTGGGCCTATGTGCAATTTCCAAGCATCTTCGCAGGTTTTAAATTCAAACTACCCCACAAAGGCTTACCATTTCTTAAAGTAGACACCCCAGGGTATTTCAAAGGGCATATTTTGAACCTTAGCGTGGGATCATTTTTCCGCTAGCTTGTACCAAGTGTAGTGGTAATAAGCGTGAGTTTGCACAGTATATTTTGCAAGCCTTATGTGTACTACCACTGTATAATACTTCATATGTTGCTCAGCTATGTCTGCTGAGTACAAAAATACCCCCGTATGTACCTTTGCCAGGTATATGTGGACATCGGAGGGGCACATTTGGGACACATCCATTCCATTTTTTTTCAAACTTTACATTTTTACGCTGTGCCCATGTCCCATTTTAGAGTATTTTACCAGGCTATATAATCCAAATACCCCATGAAGCCATATCATTTCTTAAAGTAGACACCCCAGGGTATTTCAAAAGGCATATTTTGAACCTTAGCGTGGGATCATTTTTCCGCTAGCTTGTACCAGGTGTAGTGGTAATAAGCGTTTTTTCTGCCTTTTTGACACACAAAGTGAGTTTGCACAGTATATTTTGCAAACCTTATGTGTGCTACGACTGTATAATACTTCATATGTTGCTCAGCTATGTGGTCTGAGTACAGCAATCCCCCCGTATGTACCTTTGCCAGGTATATGTGGATGTTGAAGGGGCACATTTGAGACGCAGCCATTCAGTTTTTTTCTAACTTTGAAGTTTTACGCTGTGTCCATGTTCCAATTTGGAGTAGTTTAGATGGTTGGTTATTGAAACTTTCACACAAACACATACTATTTATTAAAGAATACACCCTGGGGTAATTCAAAAGGCATATTTTGAACCTTGGCGTGGGATCATTTTTTCTCTAGTTTGTTCCAGGTGTAGTGGTAATGAGCGTTTTTAAATGTTTTTTTTTACTTTTTAAAACTTTTTAAACAATTTTTTTAACTTTTGTTTTGCTTATTAATTTTTTTAAAGTTTCCTAAACTTTCTTAAAACTTTTTTTTACAGATTTAGCATTTTTCTAAGCTTTTTCTTTACCGTTAACCCCTAACTAGCAGTAAGCAGCACTAACAGTAAATTCGCCATTTTCCCATAACTCCCACCCACCCTAGCTAGCAAAATATTTAATTAAACAATATTTAAATTAGTTAATTAAATAAATTTAACCCCTGAGGGTTAAAAAATAAATAAAAGTTAATCGTCAGGGTTTAAAAAAAATTAGATCACAGTAAAATACTGTGATCTGTATTTTGATCACTGTAGGTAGTGATTGACTTGCAGGGAAGGGGTTAATTTTTATTTGGACTGGGTAAAGGGGGGTGTTTTTTATTTTTTACTTAAACGTTATTAAAACTTTTTTTTAACTTAATTTTGTAACTTTTTTACGCTTATTTTAAAACTTTTTTTTAACGTTAACCCCTAGTTAGCTTAACACTAAATCCCCAAACTCCCCACTAACTTCTACCCTCCCCAGCTAGCTAAATGTATAATTTTAAAATATTTAAATTAATTAATGAAATAAATTTAACCCCTGAGTTTAAAAAAAAAAAAAGAATTAACCCTCAGGGGTTAAAAAAAAAAAGTCAGATCATAGTAAAATGTAATCCCTGCCAATTGATCACTGTAGTCAGTGATCAATTGGCAGGGAAGGGGTTAATTTTTTATTAAACTGGGTAAAGGGGGGTGGGATTTTAATTTAACTTTATTTATTTTTTTTACAGGGGGCAGGATCAGCACTGATCCGTCTCCCTGCACTTCACAGTGAACCCGGAAGTGCAGGGAGGCGGAAGGTGAGTATACTGAGCACATGTGCCCGCTCTGACATGCTGTCAGAGCGGGCACATGAACTGGGACAGCTGGATCCGGTGCTCCCGGTCTGCCTCTAATACAGAGGCAGACCGGAGCACCCTTAACCCCGCGATCACTGCGATCTGGGGTTAATTTTAACGGGTGACGTACGAGGTCCGTCACTCGTCGTTAAGAGTTTCCCCTGAGTGACGGACCTCGTCCGTCACTCGTCATTAAGGGGTTAAACATATCTATTGAAATGACAATACCTTAACAGACAACACAACTCGGCAATAAATTATGTAGTAAAGATATAAGAAAGACAAAACAACAAATAACAGCAACTGAAGCATAAAACCGTACAATCTCCAAGTTAAGTCCAAATAGCCTTAAAACCCCCCACAAAATCTGAAGATATCAGCGTTAAAAAAAAAAAAGGAAAAAAAACTAAAGAAAATGCAGTGTATAAAAAAAGCAAATTCTGCAAAAGTCTTGACTGTAGCAAAACAAATAACAACCCCACTGGCGACAATATGGTACTGAATTTCAAGAAATGCATATTTAAAGTGAATTCCTGTGATATTTTATACTTAACAATTGGGACTACTGTTGTGTATTTTTTTGTTGTTTCCCTTTTTTGGGAAAACTTATTTTATCATTGCTGTATTATATATTGCATATTTTAGGGTTTTTATTTTGGTATATCTAATTTATATTTTATTAAAATATTTGTGCTGACATTAATAACCATATCTCATGCTCAGAAAGTTTTGCTCAACATAAATTTTAAACCAACATAGACCTCGTTCATGTTTGTTTTACATCTTTAAAAATTTAGACTAAATATAAATTTCAAAAAAATAACAAAATACCAGGGGTGAATAGTACACTAGAGTAAGCATGGGACTTTGCAGGGGAGGGCTGGCAGCCTTAGGCCTGGGGGGCCAATCCAGTCAAGTGGCCCATAGTCACCTAAACAGGCACTCAATTACAGGCACACACACACTTGCTGATTTGGCACACACTAAAAAACACACACTCACTGACAGGCACAGAAAGACACACTGTTACAGACATACTGACACACAGGCATACTGGCTGACACACACACAGAGACATACTTGCACACACATAGACAGACATACTGACACACACACAGACAGACATACTGGCTGACACACACACAGACATACTCATACACACATACACCCATACTTTTAAAACCAGTAGACAGGGGCTGAGTAAAGGGACGGGGCTGTAGTTGGGGGACAGGGGCTGTAGTGGAGGGTATAAGCTGTAATTGGGGGGTTTAGGAAATGTAGTGGGGGGATAGGGGCTGAAGTAGGTTGATGGCTGCAATTTGGGAAAGGGGCTGTGGTGTGGGTGATATGGGTTGCAATTGGGGGAGAGGAGCTGTAGTGGGGATGTTATGGGTCTGTAGTGGGAGGCATGGGGCTGTGGAAGGGGGCAGGAACTGAAAGGGGGGAAAGGAGCAGGGAAAGGTGGGACAAGGGCTGAGAGGGGGGGGCAGGGCCTGAGAGGGGGGGGGGTAGGGGCTGAGGAAGGGGACAGGGGCTGACTAAGGGGACAGGGGCTGAGGAGGGGACAGTGCTGACTAAGGGGACAGGGGCTGAGAGGAGGGGCAGGGGCTGAGGGGGGGGGCAGGGGCTGAGGAAAGGGACAGGGACTGAGGAGGAGACAGGGGCTGACTAAGGGGACAGGGGCTGAGGAGGAGACAGGGGCTGACTAAGGGGACAGGGGCTGAGGAGGGCACAGGGACTGAGAGGGAGCAGGGGCTGAGAGGGGGCAGGGGCTGAGGAAGGGGACAGGGGCTGAGAGGGGGGGCAGGGGCTGAGGAGGGGACAGTGCTGACTAAGGGGACAGGGGCTGAGAGGGGGGGCAGGGGCTGAGGGGGGGGCAGGGGCTGAGGAAAGGGACAGGGACTGAGGAGGAGACAGGGGCTGACTAAGGGGACAGGGACTGAGGAGGGGACAGGGACTGAGGAGGGGACAGGGACTGAGGAGGGGGGCAGGGGCTGAGGATGAGTGACAGGGACTGAGGAGGGGGCAGGGACTGAGGAGGGGGCAGGGGCTGAGGAGGGGGCAGGGACTGAGGAGGGGGCAGGGACTGAGGAGGGGACAGGGGCTGAGGAGGGGACAGGGACTGAGGAGGGGACAGGGACTGAGGAGGGGACAGGGGCTGAGGAGGGGGCAGGGGCTGAGGAGGGGACAGGGGCTGAGGAGGGGGGGCAGGGGCTGAGGAGGGGGGGCAGGGGCTGAGGAGGGGGCAGGGGCTGAGGAGGGGGCAGGGGCTGAGATGGGGACAGGTGCTGAGATGGGGACAGGTGCTGAGGAGGGGGGGCAGGGGAATAGAAAAAAAACTAAAGTGTATTCTCCCCCCTCCCTAAGTCTTACCTTGGGCCAGGGAAGGGTGGGCAGCATACAGCAGCAGCAGTCAGTGAAGTCAGCCTCTCCTGATAATGTGAGGGGAAGGGGCGTGGCTTCCTCTGCTCTTCTCCCAGACTCCCCAGCGGTCCTGTGAGAAGAGCAGTGAAAGTCACGCTCTCTGCCCCTGACATCAGCAGGAGAGGCCAGCTGACCCCACTGGCTGCAGGCTGCAGGGAGAGACAGGTACGTTGAAAAATCTGAGTCCCCAGCCAGAGGCAGGGCCAGAGCCAGAGCCAGAGGCAGGGATTCGGATTTTCCCTTTTTTGCTGGATTTGGGCGCCGTGGTGGGCAAATGCCTCCCTGCCCCCCTTCCCAGCCCGCCCCTGGGACTTTGGGATAATGCTGGCATTCATTTTAAATGGCCGCTATTTCATATTAATCAGATTTACAAGCCCTCCAAATTGCTAAAGTCTCCATAGGATGAGGTCCCCAGTCACTGGAGAGGAAAACCTACAATTTAAATGGCACACCTCCACTTCAATCTAACATTCGACGGTGGGCGCTCAAACGCCAATCACGTGCGATGCAATAGGCGCAAACTGCCTGTTGTGTTTTTCTATGTGAGTGTGCTTGCGGCTTGTGGAATGAATGCTGTGTCCCATACTTGTAGATTTTGGCCTGGTAATCCCAGATATCTTGCATGGCCTAGGGGAGCATCATGGAATACCAATTAGAATGTTGTGTTTAGGCCCAGCATCATTTTCAGCTCTAGGTCCATGAAGTCCTTATTTCAGCACTGCAAACATCTCAAGACTGAGACACACAAACTTCGGAAAGGAGTGTGTAGCAGAGAATAACCTGTAAATTTCTCAAGCATTGATGTGTCATGTAGAAAATATTGTGAAAAATATCAGGTTTGTGTATTACTGAAATTAAATTAAAAGTGAAAGCAAATAAGCACAAAAATATATACTTGCATGTGCAAAAATCACCTCCCTAATCTCAACACTTCAATGAACGTTTCTCATTCTGACATCCACAAGATTAACAGCAAACACAATGAAGGCACTGTATTTAGGAAGTTTTGCCTCGTCTCCGTGAGCCAAAGATCTGTGCCTCTCTCTCTTTTATTTTATTTTTGTATCTGTATTTTTTTTAATGAAACATCTTTTCGCAAAGTTACCCACATCTTAACCACTTAAAGACGGAGTCAATTGTCCAAGTTCTGAGCTAAAACCAATCCTAGAATTTGAGCTATATGTCTGTTCAACCATAATTTACCTCTTTCACAGTAAGTGCACCCACACTTATTATATATCATTTTGTTCAGGAGCAACAGGGCTTTTACTACACAGCGTTAATTTCAAAATAAAATATAAAACTATGTGAGAAATTAAGGAAATTTTGTTATTTTCCAATTTCTGCCTGGTATTTTAACTGTGAATGTCATAATACTCGTAGATTTTACTGCGATAAAATATATACTAAATATAGTAAAATAATTCCAGAAAATTTAATTCCAGTCTGCCGTTGCTCGCTCTGCCCCTGGTCTGTCTGCTTGACTGACATAATCAGAAGTGTTAATCTGAGCCATTCACAATGCTTTTTCATAGAAAGGCATTCCCACACTGTCAGAACTGCCCCAGGAAGCACCTCTAGCAGCCATCTGAGGAGTGACTAGCGGAGGTATCCCTAGGCTGTAATGTAAGCACTGCCTTTTCTCCGGAAAAAAGTGTTTACTGCAAAAAGCCTGAAGTTAATGATTCTACTCAGCAGAACAAATACAATACGCTGTAGTTGTTCTGGTGACTATAATGTCCCTTTGAAGACTTTTTATTTTATGAAAATATAGGTAGATAGGGCATTCCAATATATTTTAAAGTGGTTTATTTGCACCATAAACAGTTTTAACAACCAAACAGCAAACAAAAACCTACCCATTTTTAGCAGACAATATTGTAACGGATCACCTGGCACCCCGACTGGGTACCTCGGTTGAAGGATGCTCCTAGCGCTTCCTGAGGACTCCAAGCACTGCAGCAGACACCATAACCACCGTGGACTCTTCCAGAGAGCAAAACAGGAACCAGCTATTCCAAGAGCTTATCAGTGATGTAGCAAGGGAATATGACAAGCATAGCAATCCCTTGTAGCAGATTCCCCCAATAAGAGACGACACTCCAAATTGAGGGTAAAGTAGAACTCAGGTTTAATGGCAGGTACTCTGCTTTTATGCAGTGCTCCCCTGCAAGGGAGACACCCACAGACAATTAGGCATTAACCAATCAACTATCGGTTACATCCCACATATTCCCTCCCCTCTGCTTGGGTGATAATAAAGTTTCACACTGTATCTCCTCAATTATCTCCAAGCTAAAACTTATACATTTTTATAACTTTAAAACTATACATTCAATCTTAATAAAAAATATTATTAATCAGCACACTTGAAATATGAACATACTCAAAAATCATGCAAATCCTTCCATTAGTTCAAAAGTTAGTCGGAAGTCCTTTGTGACGGACCACAGGCACATTTCCATGCCCAAAACAGTTCCACAGATTTAGGCTGTGCGGTCGGTCTATTTCTGCCCTGAAAATAACAAAGTCCCATCCGAAGGCGGCGTTCGAATTGTTTCCGTGGTGTTATATTGTCTACCAGAGGTCTGTTTTACACCCAGAAATGACAAAGTCCCGTTCGAACGTGGGATCGAATCTTCGAACGGGACTTAGTCTCCAGCCGCAGTGTCAAAGGGTAGAGGAAGGTATAGCTCACCGCGTTCGACTGGATTAAAATGCCCGCCGCCACGTGTTCGACTGTAATGGCGGCCACTTCGACGACTTTGGCACTTCGACGACTTCGGCACTTCGACTGCATCCGAAGTGCCAGTTTAAAAGCTGTAATACTGCTCCACAGTATTTAAAGGGCCAGGAACAGCATACAAAACCCCATTGTGCCCAAATACAGTTCTTAAAGGGTTAATACACCCCAGGGCCATAGTCGCAAGGCAGGAGGCTAGCAACCAGGCTTCTCTAGTTCACAGTGGCGAGGTTGGTTCCGCCACAAATATAAATAAAGTATTCCTCATTTGCACTGCTCGCCAGGTTAGCTAGTTTCAGGTTATTAAATACAGCAATTCAAATGACAGCGTTTTCTTGCCACCCTGCTCTCTCTGTTTTTTTAGTTAGCTCCCATACAAAGATTTCACTATATTGCGTTGGGCAGTATTAACCCCTTCAGGACGAAGGGAATTGTAGAAGTTCCGAACCAAAATCAAAACCTAGAATTTGCGCTATATGTCTGTTCAATCAAAACTTAACTCTTTCATATGAAGTGTACCCACACTTATTAAATATAATTTTGTTCAGGAGAAACAGAACTTACATTTCACATCAAATATGCATATATGAAACATAATGTTATATGAGTAAGAAATTGAGAGGGATTAAGACATTTCGTTATTTTGCAAGTTCTGCATGACATTTTAACTGTGAAAATCATAAAACTGGTAACTTTTACATAGAGCGTTGCCACAGATTACCACCGTAAAAGCTCAAGGACTGTAAGTGCCTGAGCTTGGGAGACAGTCACTCATGGTCTGCAAGCGACGGCGGCACATGCTGCCCTGTGAAGTTAAAACACACCTTTTACAGCACCGCATAGCACGTCCACTGGCGTACATCGGCCCTCTTAACTCATGGGCAGGCTGGGCAGATTTCCGAGCATTATGGGTGCAGTGTCCCTGTCCTTTTAACCTTGCAATGTACAATACTGCAGATTTATTTTTTTAGAAACTGCTGTTTACATGGAGGAGGTCATGTCATGGGACGGCGGAGAGTTGACCAGCACCAAGGGAACTTCGATGCTGGAAAAAGGGTAGGCAAATTCTTTATTTTTATAGTAAACAGCGGGGACCTATATACATCTAGGGACAGGGACACTATACAGGTTTGTATTCCTAATGCTAGAATTACTAGTCGGTGTAACTGTGGCTAATAATAATCCTGCTCTCAATTATCCTGTCACGATAAATATTAGTTTAAAGGGACACTATAGTCACCCAGATCACTTTAGCTCAATGAAGTGGTCTGGGTGCAATGTCCCTCAGGTTTTAACCCTTCAGATGCAAACATAGCATAGAGAAACTGCTATGTTTACATTTGGGGTTAAACCAGCCTCTAGTGGCTGTCTTCCGGACAGCCACTATAGGCGCGTCTGCGACGCTGGAGGCATATTAAATGCTTTCCTATTGACAGCTTGAATGCGCACGCGGCACTTGCCGCGCATGCGCATTCGGCTCCGCTGACGTCGGCAGAGGGAGCTGACGTCGGCGGGGGAGGAGAGGTCACCAGCGCCGAGGGAGCATGGCGCTGGAATAAGGTAAGCCGCTGAAAGGGGTTTTTAACCCCTTCAGCGCCACGGGAGGGGGACCCTCTTTGTTTTCCTGACACTATAGTAATCCTTTAAACTAATTGATTGTGGAGTTCACAGCTTTTCTTAATCAGGTACAATGTATAATTAGGTGGTACTACATTTTCACATATAATTTTTTAATGAGTAGGTTTTAAATTTAAGAAATTCAAGACACCATTTTGATAGACGGTATCCTAAAAAGTCTCTTACCAATATTATATTTTGGCCAAATTGCAACAAACTATGTTCCAAAACGGAATGCGTTGATAGCTACTTTTCGCGGTGGAATGCATCCACAGTATACGATAAATTACAGCTACTCTTTAACTTGGACTCCACGTATGAATTAAAATGATTAACATCAAATCATTGTATACAATTTTTTGTTTCTGTTTTTGTTGGTCCTCTCTGAGGCGTAATTATATTACCAATTTATAAATGCATTCCAAGGCAGAACGCCCTACCGCATTGGGACTCATTTTAACAAATTGGCAAATTGGATCTTTTTTTGCCACAAAATCTTCCAGAGAGGACTTATGATTGCATACTCCTGAGGAAGTCACACAGGTTTGACATAAAATGCGTTGGCAAAACACTGAGAGGCACATTCCACAGATTCCTGTGAGCGTTTCGCATAGACGCTGGAAGGAAAGTTTGTTTTACCTGCATTATTTGCTCATTCTTATGTAAAGGGCTATTTGAATTGTGAGTGTATTGGATTACCTTCTAAATACATCGTTTCTGGTTTAATGTTACACTGTCTTCACTTTGCTCCATTCTGTTGCTTACAGTCTTGCAAGTTGTGAAGCTCTTGTGTCTTGA
Source organism: Pelobates fuscus (assembly GCF_036172605.1). Lineage (NCBI taxonomy): Eukaryota > Metazoa > Chordata > Amphibia > Anura > Pelobatidae > Pelobates > Pelobates fuscus. The sequence continues at coordinate 45,030,980 of NC_086322.1, read as the reverse complement.
GGGTGCAGGGAAATTTGGCTCACTGAGATGAATAGAGAGAGATAGAGATACATAGAAAGGTTCCATTGTGTATCCTCGAGCAAAGAAATAAGGGAATGGTTGCAATTAGAGCAAAATAGCCAAACTTGAAAACATTTCATAAAAAAAAAAAAAAAAAAGTATTAAACCCTCCAGGACCTACATACATTCACACATCCGCGGTAGTACGTCATTTCATATACAGCATCTATATCTGGGATAATCTAGCCTAAATTTTAGAGATCCATTGTCAGTTCTGCACCATTCTTAGTTTATGCATTATACTTTGCAAATAGTTTTTATTAACCCCTAAGTGACCAGACCGTTTTTTCAATTTTCTTACCGTTAAAGGACCACTCTAGTGCCAGGAAAACATACTAATTTTCCTGGCACTATAGTGCCCTGAGGGTGCCCCCACCCTCAGGGTCCCCCTCCCGCCCGGCTCTGGAACGGGGAAAAGGGGTAAAACTTACCTTTTTCCAGCGCTGGGCGGGGAGATCTCTGCCTCCGATCCTCCTCTGTTCCGCCCCGTCGGCTGAATGCGCACGCGCGGCAAGAGCTCCGCGCGCATTCAGCCGGTCGCACAGGAAAGCATTTACAATGCTTTCCTATGGAAGCTTGCGTGCTCTCACTGTGATTTTCACAGTGAGAATCACGCAAGCGCCTCTAGCGGCTGTCAATGAGACAGCCACTAGAGGATTTGGGGGAAGGCTTAACCCATTTATAAACATAGCATTTCTCTGAAACTGCTATGTTTATAAAAAAAATGGGTTAACCCTAGCTGGACCTGGCACCCAGACCACTTCATTAAGCTGAAGTGGTCTGGGTGCCTAGAGTGGTCCTTTAACCCCTTAAGGACACATGACATGTGTGACATGTCATGATTCCCTTTTATTCCAGAAGTTTGGTCCTTAAGGGGTTAAGGACCAGGACTGTTTTTACATTTCTGCGGTGTTTGTGTTTAGCTGTAATTTCCCTTTTACTCATTTACTGTACCCATACATATTATATACAGTTTTTCTCGCCATTAAATGGTCTTTCTAAAGATACCATTATTTTCATCATATCATAGAATTTACTGTAATAATAATTACAAAAACACACTTTTTCTAACTTTGACCCCGAAAATCTGCTACGCATCTACAACCGCCAAAAAACACCCATGCTAAATAGTTTCTACATTTTGTCCTGAGTTTAGAAATACCCAACATGTTCTTAGATTTTTTTCAAAATCTATATTTTTAAAATGTATCAATAGTGACATTGTAACTCTGTTATCTGTCACAAATCTCTGAATCACACCTCACATTTACATATTTTTTTCAAGTAGACAATCAAGGGTATTCAATATGTCCAGTCTTTTTTAGTAGCCACAAACACTGGCCAAAGTTAGCATTTATATTTGTTTGTGTGTTAGAAATGCAAAAAACAATTATGAACTCTAACTTTGGCCAGTGTTTGTGACTCAGTGGTTACTAAAAAAGACTGAACATGCCCCATTTGCAATACCTTGGGTTGTCTTCTTTTTAAAATGGTATGTCATCATGGGGGGTAATTCTCATTCCTGGGCTACCATACGCTCTTAAAGGCAACATAACCAATCTGGCAAATTTCAATGTGAAAGAAATGGAAAATCAAGCCTTACATTTGACCCTGTTTAGTTTCAAAAGCACTAGAAAAGCTGTACATGAGGGGTGCTGTTATACTCGAGAGACTTCACTGAACACAAATAGGGTTAAATATAGTGTTAGCAAATTAAATTCTCTGGACTTTCAGCCTGGGTTGTCAGGCAGGTCCCCCAAATTGCAATCATCAAAATTACTTAATTATGTAAAAATATTACATAAATATGCACGTAGAATTTAAATATGCATACATATTTATATATTTGAAGTTTACGTGTATATTTATGAAATTATTTATGTAATTATGTATATGGACATATGTATATTTCATATTACTTTTATTTATTTATATATACATAAATATATACAGGGAGTGCAGAATTATTAGGCAAATGAGTATTTTGACCACATCATCCTCTTTATGCATGTTGTCTTACTCCAAGATGTATAGGCTCGAAAGCCTACTACCAATTAAGCATATTAGGTGATGTGCATCTCTGTAATGAGAAGGGGTGTGGTCTAATGACATCAACACCCTATATGAGGTGTGCATAATTATTAGGCAACTTCCTTTCCTTTGGCAAAATGGGTCAAAAGAAGGACTTGACAGGCTCAGAAAAGTCAAAAATAGTGAGATATCTTGCAGAGGGATGCAGCACTCTTAAAATTTCAAAGCTTCTGAAGCGTGATCATCGAACAATCAAGCGTTTCATTCAAAATAGTCAACAGGGTCGCAAGAAGCGTGTGGAAAAACCAAGGCGCAAAATAACTGCCCATGAACTGAGAAAAGTCAAGCGTGCAGCTGCCAAGATACCACTTGCCACCAGTTTGGCCATATTTCAGAGCTGCAACATCACTGGAGTGCCCAAAAGCACAAGGTGTGCAATACTCAGAGACATGGCCAAGGTAAGAAAGGCTGAAAGACGACCACCACTGAACAAGACACAGAAGCTGAAACGTCAAGACTGGGCCAAGAAATATCTCAAGACTGATTTTTCTAAGGTTTTATGGACTGATGAAATGAGAGTGAGTCTTGATGGGCCAGATGGATGGGCCCGTGGCTGGATTGGTAAAGGGCAGAGAGCTCCAGTCTGACTCCAGCAAGGTGGAGGTGGAGTACTGGTTTGGGCTGGTATCATCAAAGATGAGCTTGTGGGGCCTTTTCGGGTTGAGGATGGAGTCAAGCTCAACTCCCAGTCCTACTGCCAGTTTCTGGAAGACACCTTCTTCAAGCAGTGGTACAGAAGGAAGTCTGCATCCTTCAAGAAAAACATGATTTTCATGCAGGACAATGCTCCATCACACGCGTCCAAGTACTCCACAGCGTGGCTGGCAAGAAAGGGTATAAAAGAAGAAAATCTAATGACATGTCCTCCTTGTTCATCTGATCTGAACCCCATTGAGAACCTGTGGTCCATCATCAAATGTGAGATTTACAAGGAGGGAAAACAGTACACCTCTCTGAACAGTGTCTGGGAGGCTGTGGTTGCTGCTGCACGCAATGTTGATGGTGAACAGATCAAAACACTGACAGAATCCATGGATGGCAAGCTTTTGAGTGTCCTTGCAAAGAAAGGTGGCTATATTGGTCACTGATTTGTTTTTGTTTTGTTTTTGAATGTCAGAAATGTATATTTGTGAATGTTGAGATGTTATATTGGTTTCACTGGTAAAAATAAATAATTGAAATGGGTATATATTTGTTTTTTGTTAAGCTGCCTAATAATTATGCACAGTAATAGTCACCTGCACACACAGATATCCCCCTAAAATAGCTAAAACTAAAAACAAACTAAAAACTACTTCCAAAAATATTCAGCTTTGATATTAATGAGTTTTTTGGGTTCATTGAGAACATGGTTGTTGTTCAATAATAACATTAATCGGGGCGTGGCTTGGAGGTCCGCGAAGATGGCAGCATAAACTGAGAGCTCCCCGCCGGCCTAACTTTCAACCTCACCGACCGCACTAACAATAGCCGAAAATGGGGAAAACACACCGCGCATCGAGCGCCCAAAGACCCGGGGACACCCCGAAACGCACTGTGACCCCCTCCGTGAAGCCGTACCTCGTGGCACCGGCGGATCTGGACCAGGCCTCAAACGACTCCACGGCCTCCGGCCTTTCCCACCCGCGATCCCCGCAGGGTGACCATCCACTACCGACCTCCCAAGCTTCCCTACCCGACATAATGTCCATGCTGCAGCAACTACCCACAAAAGCGGATTTGAAGACTGCAAACGCGGAACTCCGCGCGTCCATTACCGCTGAGCTGCATGCCATGCGTGAGGACATACAAGGCCTCAGCCAAAAGGTGACTCAGTTGGAAGCTGACAGCGACCACATGTCTGCGGTTCAGGCAGCAACCACAGACAGACTGCAATCCCATACCAAGATACTGCAACAAATGGCGCTTCACATTGAGGACCTGGACAACAGGGGTAGGAGACAAAATATTAGAATCAGAGGGGTGCCAGAGGCGCTGGACAAGAAAAGCCCAATCCAAGACACCTTGCTGGACTTATTTAATAAATTGCTGATGCGACCTCTCCAGACACCCATTAGCTTTGTACGAGCGCACCGCGCCCTGAGGCCTCCGGGCCCCCCAGACGGGCCACCCCGTGACATTATTTGCTGTTTGGAAAGCTTTCCACTGAAGGAGGAAATCCTCCGCAAAGCAAGGGGCACGGATAAAATAATACTGGAAAACTCGGAAGTCCACCTGTTTCCTGACCTGTCCCCAGCCACGCTATCATTTAGACGAGCCTTGAAACCCCTTACAAGGCAGCTACAAGCAGCCCAAATAAGGTACCGCTGGTGCTTCCCCACGGGCCTACAGGTTGCTACACCCAACGGCCCCTTCACGATCCTAGGGGAAGAAGACGCCCAGGCGCTGCAAAGAGAGCTGCACCTTTCGCCAGAAACTCTGACATGGCCGAACCCACTCAATTTCTACGCTTTTGCCCCCAGATCACAGGACACGGGCCCTCGCCCTCAGAGAATTCGTCCCCCCCGTACTCAAACGACCAGACCAGTGGGGACACCCAACTGAAACCCGCTCCATTCCTGGGAGGTTACCCCCCCCCCCCGGAACCGCCATGTTGACTCCACTAGCAGACTATGAACTGTACCACCCACTGCAGACCACCCTTGGCGCTTCACCGCTATTGTGAACTTGGACTGTCATTTGGTCACAGCAAGTATTATGGGAACTGAAACTCCACTTTGGGCGTGGGGGGGAATATTAGGCCTAGCTAAGATTGCCCTGGGGGGGTGAAAGGGGTACTATACCCACACTGCCGCAGAGAGGAAAGGGACCCACGAAAGGCCTAGGCCCGAGAGGGAAAACAATAGGAGCAATGCACCTCACAGCCCCATTACAAGGCCCCCCACACTCTAACACTCTAACATTTAAGGGCCCTCTATATTAACTGAGATCGGTACATTAGGCTGGGGAAGGAGGGGATGTCTAGCTTTGGGAGCGGGAGGGGGGAAGGTGTCGGGGAGTTGGGAGGGGGGAGGAAAGCGGCATTGTAGGCCAGTAGACCTGCTATGTTCTGCCGCACAGGGGGGGGGGGAGGGAGGGTAATCTTGAAATGTTGATGTGTTTTGTGTTATGGCTAATACTATTGCTACTGTTTTTTACTGTATTATATGGTGAGGTTGACATTCATGCTGAATTTTATATAGATTGTGCCGTAAGTCGGGGAGACGATGGATCCTAACTGGGTGGTGCCCCGAGAGGTCACAGTGGTCTGTGACGACCTTTTTGAGAGCGCACTTGACCCCCTGGACCCTACTCACTTGGGATTCCCGGACCCCCTTCGACTGCCCTACTGGAGTGAGCGACTAGAATCAGGTGAGCGGTCCCCCTCCGCCCTCTAGCGGACGGGGGGGTTCCAGCCCCCCTTCGCTCTTTTCCGATACCGCTGGTTATAGCGATTTTGTACAGACTTACCGACTGTGACTCTTGACTCCTGACTTTTTCCCTCCCCGCCTGACCCAAGCCTTCCTGTGCCCCCCCCTTTTCCCTACCCCACCCTCCCGCTTGTCCGCCGGACGGACAAGCCTACGCTGATACACGACTGCTAGAAGAGCCCCGGTCATGTCCATTGCCCCGGCCCCCATCACGATACTTTCCCTGAACGCCAGAGGCCTTAATCAACCCGAGAAACGGTCGGGAGCGGTGAGGGAATTTCTCTCCCGTAAAGCATCGATTGTGTTCGTACAAGAAACGCATTTCAGGGAGGGGTCACGTCCCACACTGACGAACCACCACTACCCCATAGGATACTTTAGCGACTTTCAGGGGGGAAAGTCCAGAGGAACTGCGATCCTCATTCATAGACGCATCCCGTTCACAGAAAAAGACGTACAAACCGACCCGGAGGGTCGATATACCTTTTTAAAGGGGGAGATAGCGGGCACGCTTTACACCTTCGCTAACGTTTATGCCCCAAACCGCAGACAATACCGTTTCCTGGCCCGGACACTTCGCTCACTGCGGCACTTCGCAGAAGGGGTACTGGTCCTAGGGGGCGACCTAAACGTAGCTCTAGACCCCAAATGGGACTCCTCCTCAGGACGCTCACCCGTCCCTACCCAACACATCGCGGCAATCAGGGCCTTACTGACGAGGGAGAGACTAGTGGACTGCTGGAGAGCACTACACCCTGACGAAAGGGACTATACCTTCTACTCTCACCCGCACAATTCCTACACTCGCATTGACTACCTCTTCCTTTCACAATACCACCTCCCACTGGCTCTCCAGGTTGACCAAGGCACCGCAACGTGGTCGGACCATGCACCGGTGTCGGTCACCCTGGAGTCTCCCCTTTTCAGACCTAGGGTCTCTAAGTGGAGGCTGAATGAAGCTCTGCTTGCCATGCCAGAACTGACTGCAGACATAGACACCACACTCCGGGACTACTTTACACACAATGGCGACCAGACGTCCCCCACCATACGATGGGAAGCACACAAAAGTGTTATCAGGGGGCATTTCATACAAAAGGGCGCTCTCCTGAAACGACAGAGGGAGGCACGCATGACTACACTATTAGCAGACATACACCGCCTAGATACCCTCAACAAACGCCTCCAACTCCCTACCCACCAAGCCACGCTGTTAGGTCTGAGGAGGGAACTGACCACACTCATACAATCCCAACACCATAGGGCAGTCCTACGACACAAGGCATTCTTTCATGTAAACGGTAATAAGAGTGGGAAGCTCCTAGCACGCATGCTCAACAAAAGAAGGCGGGACACATACATAGACCGCATTCGGGACAAGGACGGGAACCTCCACAGACACCCCACCAAGATACAGGAGATCATTCGATCATATTATGCAGACTTATACTCCCTACCACGACCGCACACTGACACACACACTCTCAGACTCCGCGACTCTATAGATGAGTACCTCTCGGCCCATACACTCCCCGCCCTAGCGACTGACGTATCAAACCGACTAGAAGAACCCATTACCACGGAGGAACTTGCGCTAGCGATTAAAAGCTCCAAATCAGGGAGAAGCCCAGGCCCCGACGGGCTACCACTAAAATATTACAGGACATACGCTGACATACTTTACTCCCCATTGACAGACATGTTCAATGCGATCAGAGAGGGACACGAACTTCCCGGACAGGCTCTAATGGCGCACATTACTATCATCCCCAAAGAAGGGAAGGATCGAGAGCACTGTGGCGGCTACCGACCCATATCCCTCATCAATACGGACATTAAACTCCTGGCAAAAGTCCTGGCGACTAGACTCCAGACGCACGTTCCCGGTCTGGTCCACGCAGACCAGGTTGGGTTTGTGCTGGGTCGAGAGGCTAGGGACAACACTATCAGGGCCCTGACACTAATGCATAGGAACACCGAGTCGAACACGGGCCTTCTCCTACTCTCCACAGACGCGGAGAAGGCCTTTGATAGGGTCAATTGGGAATACATGTTCCGGACATTAACACACCTGGGAATGGGACCACACCTTTTGGGCTGGATTAAAGCCCTGTACTCCAAACCGACAGCACATGTACTGGTCAATGGGGCCCTAACAGACCCGTTCCCTATATATAACGGTACGCGTCAGGGATGTCCCCTCTCCCCGCTACTTTTCGTCCTAGCGTTGGAGCCATTCCTGAACACCATCAGACATCATCCCGACATTACCGGCATCCACACAGGAGACACGCACCACAAAATTGCCGCCTACGCGGATGACCTACTGTTTTTCCTCACACATCCAGAGGTCTCCCTGCCCAACCTAGTGCAGGCCTTCCACACATTCGGACTCCTCTCGGGATTGAAAATTAATTTTTCGAAATCCTATGTCTTAAACATTAGTGTACCCACACCTCGCGCAGACCAACTGCGCAGGAGCTACAAATTCCAATGGGCCTCGGACAAGATACGCTACCTGGGTACTTGGCTGACAGTGAGCGCAACCAACCTGTACGCGACAAACTTCACCCCATTACTGACCCAATTTCGGAAAGAGATGAGGGAATGGGCCTTCCCCCACATATCCTGGTTAGGTAGGGTGCAGGTGGTGAAGATGAATTTTTTGCCACGTCTGCTCTACCTCTTCCAGGCCTTGCCTATCCTGATCCCAACCTCTTTCTTCACGACACTCCGGGGAGCACTGGGGTCCTATGTGTGGAACGGGAGGAGACCCAGACTGAAATACTCACTGCTCACACGGCCCAAAGACAAAGGAGGACTAGCCCTCCCAGACTTTCTGCTATACTACAAAGCGTGTCACCTACAACGAGTAGTGGAATGGTCCAAACTAGGGGTACACAAGCTGTGGAAGTCCTTGGAGGGACACGCAGCGGGGGTCCCCGCCGCCCTACTCCCATGGCTCCCAGCGGGAGGTTCTGGGAGGGAAGCCCGTTACACACCCTACACAAAAGCGACTCTGACGGTATGGAGAAGGAGTATAGGGCGTCATGCTCTTAGTACGCACCCCTCCCCCTTACTGCCTCTCACCCATAACCCGGACTTCCAACCAGGCCTGGACCCGAAGGCCTTGCAAATTTTAGTGGACGACCCCCTACCCCGACTGAGACATGTCTGTTCCAACTGGGGACTGAAAGACCTGACAGAGTTACGTGGGGTGACCCCTCAGTCCTTCCTGACGCGTTTTCGCTATGCACAGGTACGCAACTACATAAAACTCCTCCCACAGGGACAGGCTTTGGGCAGAGATCTCACAACTTTTGAGAGACTATGCTCAGCCCCTGACCCACTACCACATGGAATTTCACACCTCTACTCCCTCCTCCAAATGCAAACTCCAGTAGAGACACCTAACTTTATGGGGAAATGGGAGGAATCCCTAAATAAGACGTTTAGCGCCCTTGAATGGGAAAAGATCTGCAATACTGTTCACCACTGCTCAACATTTAGCAAGAGTCAGGAGACTGCTTATAAACTGCTCACGAGATGGTACCACACACCAGCTACTGCGCACCACATAAACTCTCAAGACTCCCGCCTATGCTGGAGGTGTGAGAAGGAGATAGGCACACTCTTACACATTTGGTGGTACTGCGAACTGATCCAACCGTTCTGGCGCACTATCCACCAAGTCATAGCCCGCTTCTCAGATAACCCCCCACCCCTTGAACCGGCAGCTATGCTGCTCCACCACACGCCCACCCCCACGTCCAAATATAAAAAGACACTCACGATCCGAATCATTAATGTAGCAAAACAATTAATCCCACAGTTTTGGAAGAATAAAACGGCCCCGCCCTTATCCCAGTGGTTTGCCCAAATGGAGGACCTCAGAGCAGTTGAGGAACTTATCATGTACGCGGCTGGCCCGCAAAAACAACAGCAGACTTACCTAGACATATGGACGCAGTGGATACTGACGACAACGAAACCGGAATTCCAGTCCATGCTAACGGACTACACGACCGATACCCCAAGACTAACAAAAGCAGAGACAGTAGACTAACCCTATCCCCCCTTCCATACCTGGACCCTGCCCCCCTTTTCCCGACTAGAGAGACGGAAATCCATAACCAAGAGCAAGCAGACACTTTAGGCTGCATGAACACGAGCATTGGGCACTGACGACTAACGTACACAACTATGCCCATCGGCCTCACCGACCTACACACCTGAAGACCTGGTCGGTAGCCGAACTCGCAATGCCCATTACGATCCTATATGCCACCAGACCTAACTCATGATAGCTACGGATCTGGCCAGACGAATATTGCTTGCAGACTTCTGAAGTACACCTGTGAGCTCTGAGCTTCATAGGGCCTGCGCGCCCACAAGAATCTGTTATTGTTCTTTGTTTACTGATAATATGGTTATGTGAAGTACGACACAGAAGTTTTGATCACTGACGAGGACCTGCGAGTCCACTACTACATGGGGCCTGCGCGCCCACAAGTTTATATTTGTGCTTTACTGTTTTCCTATGGTTGGACTCACGTTGAGTCCTAAATATTGCTAACAACTGTACGTGGAGACTTGCACGTCTCGGAATGAATCACATCATTTTGAAATAAAAATCATATTTACAAAAAAAATAATAACATTAATCCTCAAAAATACAACTTGCCTAATAATTCTGCACTCCCTGTATTATTATATACGTGTGTAATTTTACTCTAAGTGTATTTTTATATTAAAATATCTATACATTAATAAAAAAAACACACTCAGTATGACGTTATATATAAGATATATATATATATATAGAGAGAGCGATCACATGACCTGGGGCCTTATTTGCCAAGGGGGGACTGTCTGGGCTGTTAGACAGTACCCCCAGACGGAGAGGAACCCCGATCGCCGTAGAGGAACGGCGGTGATTGGGTGTTATACCTCCTCCCAGCCCGCGCTGCTCAGGTCCCGCATCTGTCCTGTCCTACCACGCTGTGCAGATGCCTAGCCGACATCGCAGGGGGCGTGCGACTTGTCTCCGGCTTCTTAAAGGGGAAGTACCATTTTTTTTTACCTTTAAACTGGCACTCTATTTAATTACTGCCTTATTATGTTCCCTAGCCTATCTTAGCACTATTTATACCTCCCTCTTTGATCACTTCCTTTCCCTGCCCTGTCGTGGTCTCTTGTAGCCCGAGAGTGCGTTCTGTTGGTTTGTCTTTTTTGGTATCTGACTTCGGCTTGTTTTCTGGTTATCCATACTTCTGGCATCCTTGACCCTTGGCTTTGTTATTCGCTTTTTCTTCCGTCTCCTATCCTGACCTTGGCTCATCTGACCTTTCTATTCTCATCCCTGTACCTTTTCACGTTAAGTCCGGCCATTCAAAGGACCGGTAATACGTCTGGCTTTGTGTGCCTTTTGAGCCCCTTGGTTTTCGTGTTAGGGAGCTTAAACTTGACATTGGGTAAGTGAATAGGAATACCGCGGATGTACTACCGCGTATGTGTGAATGTATGTAGGTGCTGGGGAGTTTAATACTTATATTTGACTTTTTCTATTTTTTATTATTATTTAATCTTCACTGAGTGTCTCGACCCCTCGAGGCACTCAACACACAGGCAGAGCATCAGAAGCCTGCCCGATGGCTTCCGATGCTCTGCTACACTGCCGGGCACCATGTGGGGCAACCTGGGGATCGATCACCCGGCGGCCTGGCAGTCAGGAGAGGTATTGCAGGATGCTTCGACATCGAGGCATCGCTGCAATAGTGTTAGAGCGTCTGGATGTGATCACAATCGCTTCCAGCGCTCACATTTGCCACTGATGTACCAGGTACGTTCGAGTTCGTTAACGACTGTATTTTGTTGGACATACGTGATATGTCGGCGGTCACAAAGAGGTTAAAGGATAAAAAAAAAAAAAAAAAAAAAATCAGAACAGTAATTAAAAATAAAATAAAAATAAGGGAAGGGAAACAAGGGAAGGTGCATTATATATATTTCTTTCATATATATCAATTTCTTTGATACACACATATGTTAACTCTTGTGGGGGCTTTGTTTGCTTTTTTACATTTATTTATTTTAAATATTAATGGCAATTTTTGACTTTTGTGTTTTGACCCATATACACACAGGTGTGTCATGGCTTAATCACACTGCCAACATATCCAACACACCCTTCCTGATTTACTTTAACAAGGTCTTTAAAATTGGTCTAGTAAAGTGAGTGAGTGAGTGCATTAAAGCCAAAAAGTAAATTTAGGACAGGATATGTCACTTGTTTGTTGACAGCTACAGTTGTTTAATCCCTTAAGGACCAAACTTCTGGAATAAAAGGGAATCATGACATGTCACACATGTCATGTGTCCTTAAGGGGTTAAAGGAACACTATAGGGTCATGAATACAAACATGTATTCCTAACCCTGTAGTGTTAAAATCACCATCTAGCCCCCCTGATCCCCTAAATATAGTAAAATCTTACCTTTATTATAGTCTGCTGCTGTTGGCTCTACCCCTGATCTGCCACCTTGGCTGACAACATCAGAAGTGATGTTCTGAACCAATCACAATGCTTTAACATAGGAAAGCATTGGATTGGCTGAGCTTGACAAGGAGTCAAGTCAGGGGCAGAGCCAGCACAAGTCAAACAGAGCCCTGGCCAATCGGCATCTCCTCATAGAGATTTATTGAATCAGTGCATCTCTAGGAGGAAAGTTCAGTGTCTCCATGCAGAGGGAGGAGACACTGAATGTCAGTGCTGCACACTGTGTAGCACTAACCCAAGAAGCACCTCTAGTAGCAATCTGACACGTGTCTAATTGAGTTATCACTAGGCTGTAATGTAAACACTGCATTTTCTCTGAAAAAACAGTGTTCACTTCAAAAGGCCTTAAGGTAATGGTTCTACTCACCAGAACAAATACAACAAGCTGTAGTTGTTCTGGTGACTATAGTGTCCTTTTAACATGGAAAGAGTCAGATAAGTACAAACAATTACTTAAACACAGCCTTGTGGTAAACACATTTGGGGTTATTTACTAAAATTTGAATTCAAAGTTAATTTCAAATTTAAGGCCAAAGTAGATAAACTGGAATAATTGTCCATGGTGGCTATGCCTTCACTTAGTATCTAACCCTGAAAGTGATTTTCTTCTGACTTAGAGAACGTTTCCAGTTCAAGTTAGATTTGAAATTCACTATTACTTTCCATTTTGTTGTGTTTGTAGTACATGTAGTGTTTACCTTGTTAACCAAGTTTTAGCAAATCCTTTTTGAAACCCTTCATGTGATTGATAACAGATTGTTTACACTGCTGGCCAATAGCAATTTTGGCATTATTTTTAGTATTGTGTTATACATAACATGATGTATATGTTATGCATATAGTATCCAAAATGCACAGGAAAGGTCATTCATTCACAGGCTTTACATATATGCAAGAATTGACATGTTGCAAACCAAATAGTTCAACTAAAACTATATCATAACTCCCATACTTGAAAAATCGTGGTGAAAAAGTTCAGGTATTTAAAAAGAAATGCCATATTACTAAATATATAGGTCATATTTTTAATTGTTAGAGTGTAATATGAGTGTGTGAATGCTTTTTTTTGGGGGGGGGGGGGGGGCGGTGGGGGGCGCAAAGTAGCGTTTTGAGGATGGTTCCTGAGCACTGAATACCCTTTATACATGATTCCATTCAGCCTTCCAATTGATGATGTTGTAGGAGAGATGTAGAATAGACAGAAATTCTGTGTCTCCAGCTCTTTTTGACTTCAGCAGATCGGATCCCTATTCTACCTGCAATTCTAGCAATCTGTAACCCATAACTAACCCATTGGCTCAAATGATCATCTATGGTTGCTGTATTCCTTGAACTGCCTTTAAAGGGTCGATCCACTGCTGAAATGGGCAAAAAAGTAGAATTCACTATTTAGTAGATATACCCCCAATTAATACATGCATTTTTCATGCTAGCATTCATTGGGGTATATCTTAAAAGGGCTTGGAAAAGCTGCAGTTCTTATGAATTCGTTGCAAGCCCTCTCCTCTTAACAGTCTCTTTACAGAGAAAAAGATTATGGGAGGCTTCTCATTGAGAAGCCTCGGAAGTTCTCATCTCACAGCATTTTGATCTGATGTCTGTGGAATACTCCCTTAAGTGTGGGATCAGATTAATATGAAAATGGTTCAGATTCTCTATGTCAAAACTTGAACTAAAACTAGCTTGTAAATTGAGTGGGGACACCCTGAAGGGCGCTGTGAGCTGTATATTAGTCTGAGCTGCAGAAATAACTGAACGATACGTGGTATTGAGAAGCTACATTTTTCCTAATTGAAACTCTTTGGATAGAAAACTTAGAATGTGGGGGACATTTAAATATGCAGGATCCAGGTTCTCTTTCATTTACTAATGTAGCCAGAATGTCCTGGCTGGTCTGTAATTAGCTCTGGTACTAAAAGGCAATTGACTGGTCTGGAATATCCATAATTCGACACGCAATGAGGGAATGTTGACCTGATTGTACAAGAGGATGAGAAGTTCTAGAAGAATGCTGTTTAACATCATGAGAAATCTGGTTTGAAGCCCTGTTTGAAGTATTGTATTCATGTAGTCCATATATTAAGATATACTCCAACAGTAGAGTCTTTATGTTTTTGGTTTACATACCTTCCCATCTGAAGTGCAACTACCAAGCTACTGTGAATAATTGCCGTTACACCAGCCAAGAAGAGAGTACCTTGCCATCCATTAACAGGACTGTTTCAGCGCTTACTCTAGAAGTCTCGGAATGTCTACCAGATTTCCCAAAACTTGCAGATATTTAAAAAAAAAAAAAAAAGATATTTATTTTTCTAAATATAAAAAAATGATAGATGTGTGTGGGTGTGGGAAATAAATTATCAACAATCACATGGCAAAAATGTTAAAATTGCTCTCGACATGTAAGCTCAGACAAGCTGTGCCCCTGCGGGGTTAAATATCATGTCAATGTTTCTTTCAAAAATAAAATCATGCCAGTTTATGGTGGCAGTTTCTGTGAACCTTTTCTGAGAATAATTAGTTTTTATTTGGTTTCACACTGGTAGTGTGTTAGTACAGAGTAGAATGTTGCTGCGTATTGCTGTAGGTTTGACACGCATGCACTGACAAAGCTTTTCCACCAAATAAAATACTATCTAAGCAGTGTACGTGTCTCACCTTTGAGCAGTATTGCAATGAAGCACTTACTTGTATATTTTAGCTTAAAGGGACACTCCAGATGGCAGTTAGCACTACTTTACTTTATTGTATTAACAATCCAATAAACACCGACAAAACAAAATGCAAACATACATCATGAGTTCAAATTCTGACACATGTACGGCAGAGGTGAGCTGATGATTAGGCACCTGTGTGGGTAAAATGTCTTATGTGACTGGATGGGTTGATAATGGTAGGTTATTTGGTAGGTGACTGGGTGGGCAGGACTATTTGACTGGATGGGTGTGAGTCTGTGCATGGATGTCGCTACGGGGTGCCCAGGGGAGGGCCATGCCTCCCCTACATTGTGCCGTGCCCCCACTTGTGCCCCCCAAATGCAGGTGCTGTATCTATCCCAAAACACCTGTATGAATGTACCCGGTGCTTCCGCCTGTCATAGACTAAGCACTGAATGGAACCCTGAGGCGGGCAACATGAGCTCGTCAGAGGCGGCGAGGGAGCTGTAATTCTCCTGCTCTACACCCTTTTGTGCCGTCAACTGATGCCAGGGTATGACGTCATATTCTGGCTCCCTACATCAGTAGACAACCTGCGAGGATTACAGCTCCCTTGCCTGCCTCACAGCAGCTCCAAGTGACCTCAGGTACAGATCCACTCCAGCTCTCCCAAAGGTGTAAGTGTGTGTGTGTATGTCTGTCAGTGACTGTGCGTATGTCTGTCAGTGACTGTGCGTATGTCTGTCAGTGACTGTGCGTATGTCTGTCAGTGACTGTGCGTATGTCTATCAGTGACTGTGCGTATGTCTGTCAGTGACTGTGCGTGTGTGTATGTCAGTGAATGTGTATGTGTCTCTGTTAGTGAATTTATATGCGTCTGTTTGTGAGTGTCTGTCAAATCAGTGAGTCTGGGTTTGTCATTGAGTGTGTGTGTGTGTGTGTCTGTCAGTGAATGCGTGTGTGTCAGTGAGTGTATATGTGTTTCAGTGAATGTGTGTATGTCAAATCAGTGAGAGTCTTTGTCTGTCAGTGAAGTCTGTGTGTTTGTCATTGAATGTGTGTGACGGTCAGTTTATATCTGCCAGTGAGTGTGTTTATGTCAGTGAGTGCATGTGTCTCTGAGAGTGTGTTTGTGTCAGTGTGTATCTGTCAGTGAATGCTTGTGCTAGTTAAACAGTATGTGAGACAATGACTGTCTGTCAGTGAGTGTATGTCAGTGTATGTGTATCAGTGAGGGCATTTTGTCTGTCAGTCTGCCCATCCATACTGTCATCCCTACACTCTTCCCTCCACACAGTCATCCCCACACCCTACCTCCACACTATCACCTTTCCTATACACTGCCCCCTTGTACTATCACATTTCTACACACTGTAGAGGCAGAGAGGGGAGGATAAGCCCAATTTAATTTAAACAGCTCACCTCCCAGCACTTATCCAACACTACATGCACTACTCAGACAATACTACATACACATCCGCTACATCCACTAGACAGACACTGCATCCACTAGACACACTGCATCCCACCACACAAGCACAGACACTGGATCCACTACACACACAAAATATACTCAATAAACACACTGCATACAATACATACTACATCCACAACATGGAAAAAGGGGAAAGAAAAGACATGAAAGGGAGGGGAACAGAGATATGGATAGAAGGGGGGGCAGAAAAGACATAGATTCTTCCATCTATGTGGTAGATGCGAGTTGAATGTACAGTGCAGCTACATCTAATGTGTGACACATTACCTAGCTGGCTGATACTGCAGTTTGCAGAGGCATTAAGGGAGTGGTGAATGTATACATATACATACACACACACAAATATTATACACACACACTCATATACAGGGAGTGCAGAATTATTAGGCAAATGAGTATTTTGACCACATCATCCTCTTTATGCATGTTGTCTTACTCCAAGGTGTATAGGCTCGAAAGCCTACTACCAATTAAAGGACCACTCTAGGCACCCAGACCACTTCAGCTTAATGAAGTGGTCTGGGTGCCAGGTCCAGCTAGCTTTTACCCTTTTTTATTATAAACATAGCAGTTTTAGAGAAACTGCTATGTTTATACTGAGGGTTAAGCCAGCCTCCAGAGCCTCTAGTGGCTGTCTCATTGACAGCCGCTAGAGGCGCTTGCGTGATTCTCACTGTGAAAATCACAGTGAGAGCACGCAAGCGTCCATAGGAAAGCATAAAGAATGCTTTCCTATGCGACCGGCTAAATGCGAGCGCGGCTCCTGCCGCGCATGCGCATTCAGCCGATGACGTCGCGAGAAAGAAGAGGAGGAGGAGGAAAGCTCCCCGCCCGGCGCTGGAGAAAGAGGTAAGTTTAACCCCTTCCTCCCCCCAGAGCCCGGCGGGAGTGGGTCCCTGAGGGTGGGGGCACCCTCAGGGCACTCTAGTGCCAGGAAAACGAGTGTTTTCCTGGCACTAGAGTGGTCCTTTAAGCATATTAGGTGATGTGCATCTCTGTAATGAGAAGGGGTGTGGTCTAATGACATCAACACCCTATATCAGGTGTGCATAATTATTAGGCAACTTCCTTTCCTTTGGCAAAATGGGTCAAAAGAAGGACTTGACAGGCTCAGAAAAGTCAAAAATAGTGAGATATCTTGCAGAGGGATGCAGCACTCTTAAAATTGCAAAGCTTCTGAAGCGTGATCATCGAACAATCAAGCGTTTCATTCAAAATAGTCAACAGGGTCGCCAGAAGCGTGTGGAGAAACCAAGGTGCAAAATAACTGCCCATGAACTGAGAAAAGTCAAGTGTGCAGCTGCCAAGATGCCACTTGCCACCAGTTTGGCCATATTTCAGAGCTGCAACATCACTGGAGTGCCCAAAAGCACACAGTGTGCAATACTCAGAGACATGGCCAAGGTAAGAAAGGCTGAAAGACGACCACCACTGAACAAGACACACAAGCTGAAACGTCAAGACTGGGCCAAGAAATATCTCAAGACTGATTTTTCTAAGGTTTTATGGACTGATGAAATGAGAGTGAGTCTTGATGGGCCAGATGGATGGGCCCGTGGCTGGATTGGTAAAGGGCAGAGAGCTCCAGTCCAACTCAGACGCCAGCAAGGTGGAGGTGGAGTACTGGTTTGGGCTGGTATCATCAAAGATGAGCTTGTGGGGCCTTTTCGGGTTGAGGATGGAGTCAAGCTCAACTCCCAGTCCTACTGCCAGTTTCTGGAAGACACCTTCTTCAAGCAGTGGTACAGGAAGAAGTCTGCATCCTTCAAGAAAAACATGATTTTCATGCAAGACAATGCTCCATCACACGCGTCCAAGTACTCCACAGCGTGGCTGCCAAGAAAGGGTATAAAAGAAGAAAATCTAATGACATGGCCTCCTTGTTCACCTAATCTGAACCCCATTGAGAACCTGTGGTCCATCATCAAATGTGAGATTTACAAGGAGGGAAAACAGTACACCTCTCTGAACAGTGTCTGGGAGGCTGTGGTTGCTGCTGCACGCAATGTTGATGGTGAACAGAACAAAACACTGACAGAATCCATGGATGGCAGGCTTTTGAGTGTCCTTGCAAAGAAAGGTGGCTATATTGGTCACTGATTTGTTTTTGTTTTGTTTTTGAATGTCAGAAATGTATATTTGTGAATGTTGAGATGTTATATTGGTTTCACTGGTAAAAATAAATAATTGAAATGGGTATATATTTGTTTTTTGTTAAGTTGCCTAATAATTATGCACAGTAATAGTCACCTGCACACACAGATATCCCCCTAAAATAGCTATAACTAAAAACTACTTCCAAAAATATTCAGCTTTGATATTAATGAGTTTTTTGGGTTCATTGAGAACATGGTTGTTGTTCAATAATAAAATTAATCCTCAAAAATACAACTTGCCTAATAATTCTGCACTCCCTGTATGTATATATATATATATATATATATATATATATATATATATATATATAAATCCCCAAAAATACTTTCTCTTATATATATATATATATATATATATATATATATATATATAATTCAACAGATGGTCCGCACTCCAGGCTCCTTAAAAAAAAGTAACTTGTATTCTTACATCAAAGTAAAAATTATGTGCCAAAGGTCAACGTTTCAGTCCCAGTTTGGGACTTTCATCAGGACATGCTGAAGTGGCCACCCGGCCAGCTCCTGGGCCCCCCAGGACAAGAGGCTGGCAAGGCATTTGCCAGGGCGATTGGGGGGGGCGGCTTTTTTTGCAAATGCCTTGTTTGCCTCGGGGAAATATGCCCCTTTATATATTTAAAAATGTATATACATACACATACACACATGTTTTATAACTGCTCCCCTACTTTTGTCCCTGGTCAACCTTGGGCCCCCCTAATTGTGAATCCTAGTGACTGGATGGGTGAATGCAACAAGGATGCACTCTTTGAATGGATAGGTGAAATGTACTTGCGGGGTTATTTACTAAACCATTGCTAATTCAACTGGGAGGTGGCAGGTTGTGAGGTGGATCTGCAGGGTGGGTGTAAGTCCTGGACGGTGATGAGCAGGGTGGTCGTAAGTGACTGGGAGCAATAGGAAATGTGGTTGGTCAATGTAGGTGACTGGGGGCAGTAGGGATGTGGTTTGTGGGTGTCAGTGACTGGGAGCAATAGGGAATGAGGTTGGTGTGTGGATGATACTGGGAGCAGTTGGAGGTGTGGTTGGTGTGTGTAGGTGACTGTGAGTAGTCAGGGATGTTGTTAGTGTGTAGGTGACTGGGAGCACCAAGGATGTTGTTAGTGAGTGTAGGTAACTGGGATCAGTAGGAGATATGGTTGGTGAATATAGGTGACTGGGAGCAGTTGGGGATGTGGTTGGTGTGTGTAGATGTTGGGAACCTCCCATAGGCGTGCGCAGCCTATTGCATTAGAGTGTGCACCCTAAAGCACAAACACCCGCCGCGCATATATATACATATATAAATATAAAATAAGTAGTGTAAAGATAGCACTCCAAGGACTTCAGAAATATGGTGAAAAAAAACTTATCTTTATTTAGGCATCAGCCTAGGGGAATCAACGTTTCAGTTCACTAATGGAACTTTCGTCAGGATGAAACGTTGATCCACCTAGGCTGATGCCTGAATAAAGATAAGTTTTTTCACCATATTTCTGAAGTCCTTGGAGTGCTATCTTTACACTACTTATTTTATATTTATTGCTGACCAGCACTAGGCCGATTATCTCTTAACAGGAGTGCAAGCACTGGATTTTCTTTCTTTCTATATATATACACACACACACACACATACGCAATCAGAGAGGGCTGGTAACCTAAATAGTTAGTTAACCCTATAGTGGCAGAAATACCCGTTTGTGTTCCTGACACTATAGTGTTCCTTTAAAGATATACTAATAATGTATCCATTGCAATATTTAGGTGAACTTAAATCCTTTCCGTAATATCTCAGTCAGCAATCAAAATCTTTGTAGCAGTTTAAAAATAAACAAAAAATGGATTCTCTCTGTTCCTGGTTAGAAATGTAAAATGTCCTGTGTGCAATAATGTTTATTTTGATGAAAGGTTCTTGACATATAAGATGAATCATCTTCTGCTTTATCAGATCAGCTTAGACCAGGGGTAGGCAACCTTTTAGCAGCACTGTGCCGATATAGGATTGTGATGTCCCGTAGCATGCCGGTCCTATTTTTTTAAATTTAGGTGTGTATGCTGCCGTATTCTGCTTGTGTTATTTTTACTGCAGTTGCTTTGCATCATTGTATTTGTGCGTATATGAGCTATTATATTATATATGTTCATTAGTAGTTTATGGTATTGTGTATGATACATATGAATGTGGGCTGTGTATGAGGGCTGCTTGTGGAATTGTGTGTGGATGGATATGTCACATTGTGTGTTTGGTAGTGTGTGTGGGCTGTTTGGGGTATTGCATGTGAAAGGCTGCATGTGGGGTTTGTGTGCATGTATGTGGATTGTTAGCGGGTTACGTTTGTGCAGATTGTGTGTATGTTTGTGTGTGAGCTGTTCGTATTATTTGTATAAGGGGAGGGTTATTCTTAATTTCTGTGTTATGAATGTAAATTAGTGATAGTAAAAATGTCTATTTACTGTGTATACCTGTATTCAATATATACTCAAAATGGCTGCTAGAGCACCCGCTCCCACCGACTAACTACCTTGTGTAACAAGATGGCGCCTACATCCGGAGTAAAATCCCGGGATGATGATGACATCACGCCTCGTAGGATGTGCATTAGATAAGACACTTAACACCTACCAATTAGAGATGTATTCTCTCTGTTATCTACATTTTTGCATATGATTTATTTTTGCCTTTATAATGGGCTTGCCGCCCCCTGAGTAAACATTCCGAAGTTTTTGATTAACCTGATACCTGTGTCTCAGTGTAATTTACTTCAAAACGTGCACGCATTTTGTGGCGAAACCAACCTCGCCACTGGGCCCTGGAGAAGCCTGTTTGCTAGCCTCCTACCTGCTGACTATGGCCCCTGGGTTATTTGGGGCATATTGTACTTTATATGGTGGCTACTGGCCCTTTAAAATCATCTATGGACAGATTGGGACTTTTGGGACTACTGTCCCTTTAAGACTGTGGAGCATATTTCAGTATATTGCCTTTCATATTATATATGTTATACTGTGTTCAGTTTTACCTGGGATATGTGAAATGTCTGTGTGTTATGTGTAAAATGTGACTTTATGTATTTTAAAGTGTTTTATGTCGTTTTGCAACCATGTGGTTAATGGAGTCTGCCTCTAGTCCTGGATAATTGGATTACTTCTCCAATTAACTCCAGGGCAGAAGGGAGGAAACCAGGGTGCATTGTGGGGATGTTTTTCTGCCAGCCAGGAGGGACAAAAGATACTTTTAGTAACTTTTGAACCCCTGGTCGGATTCATGCCATTTTTTTATATGTTGTTCCCCTGAATGGATTGATTGTGGATATGTATTTTTATGTGAATGTGATGTATGGTTTTAAAGTTATGAAAGTTGTGTAAAAGTATATTTTACACTGTATGCATAATGGGATTATGTGTCACACTAAGGGGAGGGGATGTGTGGGAGGTAACATCTATGTCATTGGTTCTTTTATGCCTCCCCCTGGGTGTGGCCTGTATGTGTGAGTTGGAAATAAAGGCCAGGCTGGATGAGCCAGTCCAGAGTTCCTGTTTTTACCCTCAAAGTGATGTGTCGTCTCATTATTGGGGGGAAGGATTTATTGCATGCTGTTCCAGTTGACTGCTAGGAGTACAAGCCTATTCATATGGTTCCTATTCAATGGTCTACAGCATTCATATGCTTGGGAGAATTTAAAGGTTTCTCGGATTCGGTGATTGTGGTGTCTGCCAGGGTGCTTGGAGTCCTCAGGAAGCACTAGGAGCATCCATTAACGGAGGTACTCAGTCGGGGTGCCAGGTGATCCGTTACATTGGTGGCAAGCGGTGGGATGGCGTCCTAGTGCGAGGTAAAGCAGCTCGGAGACACAGTTCGTTTAGATTACAAAGGGAGGGCAACGCTAGTACCCGTACAGCGTCCCTATCCACAAAAGAAGCAACTGCAGCAGAGCAAGCATGGCGCCCAGTTACAGTCAAGAGAGGTTTGACGCTGTGTTGAAAATGATGCTGGCTTTCTTTGGACCAGAACCCCCGGAGGAGAAATACATACAGAGCACAAGGAAAGCAGCGGCAGCGTATCTGCAGGGTCTAGCAGACAAAAAGGGAGCTGAAGGTGTCGTCCTTCCTCCCCAGTGGCAGTCTACGGTTCAGGGAGAGGAGCCTGTTATCCCCTCTCCCCAGCGGCAGCTTAGCGCACCAAGGGGAGACAGTAAGCCCCACACCAGCGCAGATGGGACCGTGGTCTCTGCGCCCAAGCTACAGGGAGCTGAAGAGGCCGTCCTCCCTCCCCAGCGACAGTGTGATTTGTTGGGAATTGGGAGCCCAGTCTCCATTCCCCAGCGGCAGTGTGAATTGCAGGGAATTGGGAGCCCAGTCTCCATTCCCCAGCAGCAGGCTGAGTTACAGGGGGCAGAGGTAGTTGGTCCTACCCCCCCAGCAGCAGCGTGATATTTTGGGAATAGAGAGCCCAGTCTCCGTTCCCCAGCAGCAGGACACTGCATTGGGAGGAGAGACAGTCGGTCTCCCTCCACAAAGATTGAAAGTATGCATGGGAGAGGAGATTGTTACCTCCTCTCTCCAGCGGCAGAGTGTTCTAATGGGAGAGGAGCTGGCTACCACCTCTCCCCAGCGGCAGCTTAATGTACCAGGGGGAGACTGTAAGCGCCACAACTGTGCAGATGGGACTGTGGTCTCTGCACCTACAGCACAGGGTGTAAGGACAGTCAGTCCTGTCCCCCAGCAACAAGGCTGCTTAGCCAAAGGGGAGACAGTCGGTCTCCCCCACCAACAGCGGAGCTATGTATCCAAAGGGGAGACCGTTGGTCTCCAGCAGCAGAGCTGCGCAGCTAAAGGGGAGACAGTCGGTCTCCAGCAACCAGGCTCCAACCAGACTACTCCCGTGGTAGTGCTGGCATCAGGGCAGAGTACCGCTGGTCTCTGCCCACTCAGCAACCCACCAAAACGGCCTACCAGTCCCCCACACAGCCGTGGTGAGGCACCTGGACCTGGACAAGTTTTTCCCTTACTCAGGTGTAGTAACCATTTATTGTGGGTGGGCTGTACTGCTGTTTCTGTTTTGTGGGTGGGCTGCTGGACTAACAAGGGCACTGACCGGCAAGAGGTCAGGTACCCTGTTAGTCTGTTTGGAAAAGGGGAGAAATGTGGCGAAACCAACCTCGCCACTGGGCCCTGGAGAAGCCTGTTTGCTAGCCTCCTACCTGCTGACTATGGCCCCTGGGTTATTTGGGGCATATTGTACTTTATATGGTGGCTACTGGCCCTTTAAAATCATCTATGGACAGATTGGGACTTTTGGGACTACTGTCCCTTTAAGACTGTGGAGCATATTTCAGTATATTGCCTTTCATATTATATATGTTATACTGTGTTCAGTTTTACCTGGGATATGTGAAATGTCTGTGTGTTATGTGTAAAATGTGACTTTATGTATTTTAAAGTGTTTTATGTCGTTTTGCAACCATGTGGTTAATGGAGTCTGCCTCTAGTCCTGGATAATTGGATTACTTCTCCAATTAACTCCAGGGCAGAAGGGAGGAAACCAGGGTGCATTGTGGGGATGTTTTTCTGCCAGCCAGGAGGGA
Organism: Pelobates fuscus; assembly: GCF_036172605.1. Taxonomy (NCBI): domain Eukaryota; kingdom Metazoa; phylum Chordata; class Amphibia; order Anura; family Pelobatidae; genus Pelobates; species Pelobates fuscus. The sequence goes on along the minus strand of NC_086322.1, from coordinate 45,006,971 downwards.
CAAAAGATACTTTTAGTAACTTTTGAACCCCTGGTCGGATTCATCCCATTTTTTTTATATGTTGTTCCCCTGAATGGATTGATTGTGGATATGTATTTTTATGTGAATGTGATGTATGGTTTTAAAGTTATGAAAGTTGTGTAAAAGTATATTTTACACTGTATGCATAATGGGATTATGTGTCACACTAAGGGGAGGGGATGTGTGGGAGGTAACATCTATGTCATTGGTTCTTTTATGCCTCCCCCTGGGTGTGGCCTGTATGTGTGAGTTGGAAATAAAGGCCAGGCTGGATGAACCAGTCCAGAGTTCCTGTTTTTACCCTCAAAGTGATGTGTCGTCTCATTATTGGGGGGAAGGATTTATTGCATGCTGTTCCAGTTGACTGCTAGGAGTACAAGCCTATTCATATGGTTCCTATTCAATGGTCTACAGCATTCATATGCTTGGGAGAATTTAAAGGTTTCTCGGATTCGGTGATTGTGGTGTCTGCCAGGGTGCTTGGAGTCCTCAGGAAGCACTAGGAGCATCCATTAACGGAGGTTCTCAGTCGGGGTGCCAGGTGATCCGTTACACATTTATTTTAACAATTTGGAAAGGAGCAGATACTCAGATAAACACTTGGTTTGATCCACAATATCTGTGTATATCTAGCAGTATGGTTGGCTTCCCTGGGTTCCAGTGGGGACCAGGCTGGCCTGGTACAGGTCAAAGACAGGAGCTGCAACAGCAGCTGCAGGCTGCTTTACTACGTTGTGGATTCCCATTCACAAGTGCTTGGAGGAAGTGATCTGAGATCATTTCCTCTATGTGCTGCAATGCTTAAATTGAGGATTGTCCTTCACCATCTTTTCGTATTAGCAGATATTTGAAGTTTTACTGGGACTCCTTATAGGCCAGAGCCTGTTTGGCTCTAGCAGCCTTGAGTGCCGTGCAAAGACACCTCGAGTGCCGTGCACGGCACTAGTGCCGTAGGTTGCCTACCTCTGGCTTAGACCAAAGGACCATGGTGAAAATGCTCATAAGCAGTTTTTCATATTACCAGCAAACTGCATCCAGGGACTTATAGCACCATAACCACTGTAGCACACAACAGGGGTTATGATGCATAGTGTCTCTTTCAGTCAGGGTAGGCATCCACATAATCCCCTCATCTAATGTTGGATGCTGCCAGTTCACAATTATGACCCTTCCCCCCAAATACATTATATTCATTAAATATATTAGGCTACTTATATATTGTACCAAGGCATTATTAGAATTCATATTAATTTACACAACATTTTTTTTTTACTTTTTGACAATAATACAAATACAATGAACATTATATCGATGTAATGACCGGACGATTGATAGATAGGCTTATTATGGCATTTACAGTTTCAAATGTTTATTGTAGTTAGTAAGAAATAAATGAAAGTCTTTCATTTATTTCTCATTACAATAAACATTTGAAACTGTAAATGCCATAATAAGGCCTGCTGCAGGATTCAGGAAGGGAGGAGAAATAAACTGTACGTACCATTCTTGGAGAAGACGCTGCTGCGCTATGACGCAGCCGGGCCTCACCTCACCCTAGCGTTGCTCTGACTCCGCCTCCGCGTGACATCACGTAATGCGCCGCGTACGCAACTGGGGAGGTCTGGAGGAGGAGCAAGTCCATCCTTCACTATGCGGCAATACCGCTCGCATAGTGAAGGATCGGATGGGAGGAAAAAAGTTGGCAGTGCAGCACGGAGGTGGCGGAGCCTCAATTTTGAGGCTTGATTAGGGTGTGCCCAAGCACACCCGGCACACCCCGTGCGCACGCCTATCAACCTCCAAGGGATATGCATGGTCATGTAGGTGGTTGGGGGGCATCTGCAAGGTAGGTGTTAATGAGGTGAAGAGGGATGCCTCAGGGTTAATTCACAAGTAGTAACTATGCTGAAAATGTATCATTCAGATGACTTGCGGGAAAAATATTCTTCCCATGCTACAGTGGCTGATGGCCTCTTCTATAACTTACATGGGACCACCAAGGAGTGTTGTGTGTTTGCTAGGATGCGGCATTGTTTGCCTAGTGTGGCTCTTTTCTAAAGTAGTGAGTTTCTGCAGCTGCTCCACCTGTCTGTACACACAACTTACCTTCCTGGCTCGCTAGTAGCAGGCGGCTGCAATAAAAATCACAGCTCATCATCAATGTGTACTATTGAAGTCCTGTCTTTGGTAGGACTGGACAGCTGGCCACCTAGTGAGCCAAGGTGCTTGGTGCAGTGCACCCACCACACAATGATTTGCAGCTTCTGCAGTGAGCTCAGATCAGGAAGCAGCTAGAAAACTTCAGTTAAACCGGTCCCTTACATTTTGCAAAGTGGGGACTGTAGAATATCTGCTTGGATGCTGGACACTCCATTAAACACCACAAAGAAGGATCGTACTGCACTCCTGTGGGACAACATTTTACCCAGCCTGGCCACTCAATGAAGGACCTAAAAATCAAAGTACTGAAAGGGTTTTTTAAAAATACCCGAGAAAGCATATCATCATCCTAAGTCTTCAACAGTATGCGTACCGTACATGCACATTGTGTTATTAATTTTTATTTTACTTAGTATATTGCTTAACTGTATCTAGCCGTGAACTTAAAGGCAGGGGGCTTCATCCTGTTATGTCTCACTGTGCTTGGCGCCCAAGAGAGTAATAACTGAGGTGTCCAGGCACAGTTACTGTTTTTCACACGTTAGTTACACTATGTAAATCGCGCCTGATAGCGGGCAGAACCTTAAACTACTGTCACCTGTTTTGCGTAGTGCGATGCTGCGTTCACTAGCTTGATAACTTGTTAATCACATCACTATGTTGCTGAGACATACATGTCGCACTACATACAAGCTATATATCCTTAACCTTAAGCGTGACTAGCTTTGTTAAAAGGCATATTTATTGTAGCATGTTATATAAGCGTTATCTATTAGCCTGTTCATTTTATAATATAAAATGGGCCGACTAAACTGCCACAATGTGAAATGCTTTAAATATGCTTGTGGATGCTGTTGTGGCTCTACTTGCTTGTTGTCATCATCTGCACAAGAAAAATAAAGAATTTAATAATAAAAATACCCGAGAAAGTAAAACTTTTGAAGTCAGAATGATCAAATTGTTTAACAGCAATAATAGAGGACTAAATATTGATTTGGGTTTCCTGTCCCACTACCAACACTTTACATGCACACTCCCCCATATTATCTTACTGGTCTGTCATATGTATCAACACTTTAAAACTCATTCCTATATGTTTATTTTATCAATATATAAAGTACTATGTGTAGACCTATGCTTTCACATACTCTTATGCATGTATGCTTATATATATATGACTGTGCATTTATATTTGTGTATACATATATATGATTTTGTGTGTATGTATAAAGTGTGTATATACATGCATACATGTATGTATATGTGAATAGGTGTATGTGCACATATACATTTATATGGGTCTATGTATGTGTAGGCACATTTGTATATGTGTAGGTACATGTATTGGTGCTTGTGTTGGGATGTATGTGTAGGTGTGCATGTACATATATTTGGGCATTGTATTTATATGTATATTGTTGTTTTTACTTGTGTGTATTGTGTATGTACTTGTGTATACTTGTACATATGCACTTCTTGTGTATATGCAAATGTACGTGTGTGAGTGTGTGCGTGTCTCTGTGTATGCTGGATAGATAGGCCTTCATGCATATCCTGTAACTCTTGGATGGGAATTCATGCATTCTTATTATAAGTAATTATTTTGTTTTTACTCTCCCCTTCTATCACCATCTTTTGCACTGTGTGCTTGCTTTTTCCCCCCTCTCTCCCCCCCCGCACTCTGTGATCTTCACACAAGATATTACGACCCTCTAGGAGAATGGTGTCTATTTTCTATAAAACCTGTGTCTTATCTGCACTCATGTCGCTTTAACCCCGGTATCACAACTCAACTTTGCTCAACTCAACAACTTTGTCGTCTTGCTCAGAAATGCTTTAGACTTGAGAAAGGGAGGTTCAGGGCTGCCATCAGAAATTGTGGGGCCCCTAACACAGCTCAAGGTCTGGGCCCCCGTGTGCCTGCCTCCAAGCCCCGCCTCCAAATCCCGCCCACAGGAATACACACACACAGACACAAAAGGACACAGACACAGAAAGATACAGACATACTAACAGACACACACACATATAGACACATACACAGATACACACACACTGATATACAGACACACACACTGACGTACATACATACTCACATACTGACACACACACATACATACATACTGACAAACAGACATACATACAAACTGACATACAGGCATACACATTAATACATAACGGCATACATACACATACAGATAGATATATACATACACAGATACATACATACATACACACTGACAGACATACACACTGACATACACACACACACAGACATACTGACACACACAGGCATACGCACAGACAGACAGACAGACAGACATACACATAGACAGACATACACACAGACATACACACACAGACATACACACTGACGTACACACACACAGGCATACACACTGACATACACACACACAGACATACACACACACACACACTGACATACAGACATACACACATACAGACATACATACACACAGACATACACACAGACAGACATACACACTGACATCCAGACATACACACTGACATACACACAGACAGACATACATACAGACATACACACTGACATACACACACACCTCATTTATCAGCCACCCTCCTCTTACCTTTAAGTTGCAGGAGGGTGGCTGGGGATGATGGGAGTGAGCGGATGCCTCTCCTCTCTCCTCTCCTTTTTCCTCTCCTCCGCTCTCCTCCCGTGCGCAGTAAGCTGGGAGGAAGTGACCGGACGTCACTTCCTCCCAGCAGCCCTTGCGGTGCTGCCGCAAATTTTTATTTTTTTTAAAGGGACCCGGTCGCGCAATTACCCGGTCGCAGCGCTGACCGGGCCTCTGAAGATATAGGGCCCATCGGGTGGCCTTAAATGCTTGGGCCACCTGATGGGCCCTGGTGCAGATGCACCTGCGGCAGTTTTGCCTCTCCACGTGGGGCCCGGGCGGCCGGGCCCCCCAGGGCCGCCGGGCCCATGACAACCATCATGGTTGTCACCCCCTGATGGCGGCCCTGGGGAGGTTCTCCCGAAAGCTTGTCATTAAAAAATTCTATGGTCCAATAAAAAAGGTATTACGAGATACGAATTTTATCTGTTTTTTACATCTAAAAATACTGAGAAATATTTGCCAGGGATTCAGGTTACTACCATGACAGATAACATGGTGGAAAGTATAAAATCACCAAATCACTGCAGAGAAAGTGTAGATAGCTTTGAAATCTTGCATCTTAAAATACAAAAAAATGACTTACTCCAGACCCCTAAAAGGGTTACTCCAGACCCCTAAACAACTTTAGTTTGCAGAATAGATATATGTGTGAAAAGTGTGTCTTTTTTATTTCATTTTACAAAAAGTGCAGATTTCAATAGAAATGTACACTTTTAAAAATTAACCTGGTTACACCCCCTTGGCTTTCAAGCAGACAACAGGTAATTTTACTTCCTGGTTTCATTAGCTCAATGTAGCTGACCTTAAGAGGCAGACAATTGCCCAGAGTACCTGCCTTACAAAGACTTCTTATAGAGCTGTGTTGGAAAGTCTGTGAATGGACAGCCATAGAAGGTCTGGGTGGAGTTAGAAGGGGTGAGCTTGTAAAAGAAGCAGACAAGAGAACTGCAGGTTGTGCAAGCTGATTTTAGGTATATACCCAGTGAAAAAATAAATAATTAAATGCATGCAAGTTTTCATTTGGGGTATATCTACTAAACTGTGTTTTATTTATGTTGTATATAGGCAGTGGAGTGTCCCTTTAAGTATTAGACGGCTAGTAATTATTATATTAGCTATGTTAAAATGTTATTGCCCAAATTAGACGGCTAGTAATTATTATATCAGCTATGTTATTATTTTAGTGCATACAGCAGGTTTTAATAAGATCATGTCTACAGGCACATTATCTGAGCAAGTATTTCAACAACTATTAAATAATCATTCCTAAAATCATTCCCATTGTATAGCACTACAGAATGGCGCTATATAAATAATAAAATAATAATAATAATAAACCAGGCAAATCAACAACACATTGCACAAATTATACGTTGATCATTAAAGCATGATATTAAATTATAGGCTAAATCCTGCAAACAAATCATACCCAGCTCTACAATAAAGAGACACTGTAGGCATTGTAACTGCACATGAAGTGTTATAGTGTCTGGAGGCCCCTGTACAGAGTCTCCCATTCAGCATTAAACCGTTTTCTGTAGTTTAATGCTAAACGACTATGAAGATATTTATAACAGTAAGAGCAAAAAAAAAAGCATATAAAAATGCAGCAATATGCTTCTTTACTTTTACGTTTTTAATTATTTTTATTGTCTCTGAGGACGTCTGCATGTAGCGGACGAAACGCATAGGACCGTCAGCTGTTGTCTGTATTATATTTTTATGCTGGAATAAACCTGCTGTGAACAAGTGCAAGTGAATTGAAACTTTCCTGAAACAGCACCTGTTAACATTGGAGGAGGGAGTCCTCAGCCCCCTTACATTAATAGGTGAGGCTCCCTGATACACCTGCTAATTTCTATATCTTGTGTGTGCATTTGGTTGCTTAGATGGTTTATCTACTAAATGGTGTTATGCTATGATTTTATTTTTATTTTTCATCAAGAGCCGTTTCCATATTTGTGTTGTATATGTTTTTACGTTAGAGACCACACAGGAACTTCTCAGGAAAGGATGCCAAACCTATCTCCACCTATAAAAGCCAAGTATCAGTACAATTTATATATTTTACAAGGCCTGGAAGACTTTAATATACACATATAGAGACACAAGTGTGTGTATATATTGTTATAACCTATTTTCATTCTATCACAGCACCCATTGCTAATATGAATCTGTATAGCTATAAGGAAGTAAACCTAGGCACCCCCTAATCTAAATTTACCCCACCCCTTCGTGTCAAGGCCGCACCTCTTCCTGATTAAGACCCACCTTTTCCTCTTAAATCTCCACCTTTTCCTCTTAAATCTCCACCTTTTCCTCATAAACCTCCACCTTTTACTCTTAAAACTCCACCTCTTCGTACCTAATCCTTTTAAGCACACACTCACTGACCTATACACACACTTATTGACTCACACACACACTGTTTAACCAACACACACTCTCACTGACTGACAACATGCCCTCACTGATACACACACTCACTGACAGACAGTCATTGTCTCACACATTTTAACCAACACACACGTTCACTGACAGACACACACTGAAACAAACACTCTCATATATACATACACTACAGACAGACAGTCATTATCTCACACACTGTTTAACCAACACACATGATCACTGACAGACGCACACTGACACAAACACACTCTCAGAAACACATGCACTCACTGATATACTGACAGACACACAAACACTAACAGTCACACATACACTCAATGACAAACAGACTTTCACAAGCACACACAGACACACACTCACAGATACACACACACACACACACACACACACACTCAGACACACATACATACACTCAGACAAACACACATACACTTACACACACTTACAAATTATTAATATTTTTATTATAATTATTCCACCCAGCCTCTCTACCTTTGGGAGAGCTGGCATGGATCTGTGATCTCCCTGCTCTGCTCCTTCGCGCCTTGCGGGCCGTCTACTGATGCCAAGAGCTGGAATGACGTCCTGCGATATCAGCATATGGCGTGTGAGGCGCGAGGGAGCAGAGCAGGAAGATCACAGCTCCCTCGCCGCCTCTGATGCACACACAGCCCCTCGCTGAGGGGTCCATTTGGTGGCCAGCTCTAGGGCCCCCCATTACAGGGGGAACAGTGAGCGTTTTTTCCCCACCCCTGGATAGTGCTGCCCAAGACAAGTGCCTAGTTTGCCTTGGGCTAAATACAGCACTGTGTACACCGCTGCGGAATATGCTGGCGTGTATAAATACCAAATAATAATAATAATAATGGCTGCAGATCAGGAAAATTCTGAAACTCTGTCATGGTTAGTGGACTTCTCAAAGAATTGGATTTTAATTATAATGGAAAGGAATTGGATCGACATTCTGGGGATTACTTTGGCAAAAAGGATGTGGAGGGAGAGTGTCACCCAGCTAGCAGGCATCAAAGTGAACCAATAATATTGGGCTCCAATAAATGTGAGGGCGAAATTCTTTTTATCTTGCTGCTGTTGGTATAAAATTTACTGCACTATATATTACTCTCCTTTGAGGTAACATCCAATATATGGAAATAAGAAAATAAAGCAGTCAAGTGAGGGAGGGAATGCCCATAAGAGACTCCAGTGCCATAAAATCAGTGCCATATATTGGGCTACGGAAAATGTGAGTTGAAAACCCTGCTATTTAAAGGAACCAATTTCTTGTTTTTTTATTGAGATGTTTATATTGGCTGTACCAGGGCTGGATTAACATAGGGGCTGATGGAGCTGCAGCTCCAGGCCCAGGCCCATGGAATAGGCCCAAAAAAGTACACACTACTCTTAGGTTTGCCACCTGACTGGTATTTTACTGGCACAGCCGGTATTTGAGACTGCCTGGCTGTGCAGGTATTGCAGTAATACCGGTAATACAAATGCAGGTATTTTTCTCAGTATAAACAGAGATTACTCTGCAATACCAGTACTGGCCAGTAGGGGTCACTGTGTGTGGAGAGAGGCAGGGATTGAAAGTAACAGCATATCCCTCCCTGCCTCTCTCTACTACTCACTGATCCGTGGTAGAGCAGCTACACAGCACAGACAGTCCAGACAGCAGCTCAGGTAAGTGAGGGATGGGGGAAAGGCAGCAGGGAGACATGGGGACACTGAGACACTAGGGGACCCATGGGGACACAGACACTAGGGGACACTGGGAGACCTGGGTACACTGAGATACTTATGGACACTGGAAAACATGAGGACATAGACACTAGGAGAAACTGTGAGACATGGGGACGCTGAGAGACATAGGGACATTGGGAGACACTGAGACATGGAGACACTAGGGACACAGTGCCCCATGTCCCTAGTGGAGAGAAGAAACAGAGAAACTGTGTGATAGAAAGGCGCTTAACAATAATATATAGCACAAGCAGCTCAACACAAATAGATACAAAGAAGGGTGAACTTAAGTCCAGTGTCCACATGGCTCCCAGTTTCCCCTAGTCTCTCAGTGTCTGAGTCCCCATGTCTCCCAGTGTCCCCATGTCTCCCAGCCAGTGTCCTCAGTGTCCCCATATCTCCCAGTGTACCCAAATGTCTGTGTTCCCATGTCTCCCAGTGTCCCCATGTCTATGTCTTTACCCGTGTGTCTCATTTCCTCAATTCCAACTCTCTCCTTGACCCTCTTCAATCTGGCTTCCGCCCTCTCCACTCTACAGAGACTGCCCTTATCAAAGTTACTAACGACCTAATCGCAGCTAAATCCAAAGGCCACTACTCCATACTAATTCTTCTTGACCTCTCAGCGGCCTTTGACACCGTTGATCATGCTCTCCTTCTTCAAACTCTTCAATCGCTTGGTCTCTGTGACTCTGTCCTCTCATGGTTTTCCTCTTATCTCTCCCAACGCTCATTCAGTGTCTCCTTTTCTAATGATACCTCCTCCCCTTGCCCTGTCTCAGTTGGAGTTCCCCAAGGCTCCGTCCTTGGTCCCCTTCTATTTTCTCTTTATACTGCCTCTCTTGGCAAACTTATTACCTCTTTTGGATTTCACTACCACCTGTACGCTGATGACACCCAACTATATCTCTCCTCCCCAGACCTCTCCCCTGCCGTCCTGCAACGTGTCACTGCTTGCCTTTCTTCCATCTCTGACTGGATGTCCTCCCGCTTTCTGAAACTCAATCTCTCAAAAACTGAGCTCCTTGTCTTTCCTCCTCCTAATACTGATCCTCCTCTTTCGCTCTCCCTCCAAGTTTGTGGTACCAACATCAGTCCATCCTTGCAAGCACGCTGTCTAGGCGTCATACTTGACTCTGGTCTCACCTTTGAGCCTCACATCCAGCATGTTGCCAAATCCTGTAGATTCCATCTTAAAAACATAGCCCGCATCCGCCCCTTTCTTGCACCAGATACTACCAAGGAGCTTGTCCATGCTCTAGTAATTTCCCGCATGGATTATTGTAACCCTCTCCTGATTGGTCTCCCCAATAGCCGTACTGCACCCTTACAGTCCGTAATGAATGCTGCTGCTAGATTGATTTTCCTCTCTAGTCGTTTCTCTCACACCTCACCCCTCTGCCAGTCCTTACATTGGCTTCCTGTATGCTATAGGAGTCAATTCAAGGTACTAACTCACACCTATAAAGCACTGAACAACTCTAGCCCCTCTTATATCTCCTCACAGATCCATAGGTATGTCCCTTCTCGGTCTCTCCGTTCTGCCCGTGACCACCTCCTGTCCGTTGTCCGCACTCGTACGGCCAACTCGCGCTTGCAGGACTTCTCACGGGCGGCTCCCTTCCTATGGAATAGCCTGCCTACCGCCATCAGACTCTCCCCTAGTCTTGCATCTTTTAAGAAGTGCCTTAAAACCCATCTCTTTAGGAAAGCTTATGGCCTCCAAGACTAACCCTTACCTCACATACCTGTCTCTTTCCCTCTCATAAAGGGCAGCCCACCTTATTTGATTGTAAATTCCTGTCCTAATGTGTTTTACACCCCACCTCCTATAGAATGTAAGCTCGTTTGAGCAGGGTCCTCTTCAACCTATTGTTCCTGTAAGTTTATTTGTAATTGTCCTATTTATAGTTAAATCCCCCTCTCATAATATTGTAAAGCGCTACGGAATCTGTTGGCGCTATATAAATGGCAATAATAAATAAATAAATATGTCCACAAGTGTCCCTAGTGTCTGTGTCCCCATGTCTCCCAGTGTCTCCTAGTCTCCCAGTGTCTGTGTTCCCATGTCTCTCAATGTCCCTAGTGTCTTTGTGTCCCCAAATGTTTCAGTGTCTCTGTGGTGGAACAGACCTCGCCACATGTGCTTGCCCGCTTCCTACCTTCTGACTATGGCCCTGGGATATATGGCATTTGAAAACACTATTTGTGCCCTGTGACAAAACTGGAGATTGTGCACAAATATGACTATTGTCCATATCTTTTATGATTCCCTTCGTTTGTTGCACTGTTCCCCATGTGTTTCATCTGTTGGTTCGGCTGGATAGACTACCAGACAAACTGTGGAGTTACTGGGTGGCCACCATTTCATGTATCAGAGGCACATGGTGAGAACAGTGGATGAAGCACATGGTGAGAACAATGGATGGCGGACATTTTAACTCACAGACACTGTTTTGACTTTTCTACACGGTGCCATCTTGCCGGTATTTGGTGCACATAGACATCGTTCAGTAGTTTTAAACTACAGAACAGGGGACACATTTAACAGTAATTATTTTTCATATAGTCTGTATATGTACAGTACAGACAGTTCTACTTCACCCTCAATTTGGAGTGCCGTCTCTTATTGGGGGAATCTGCTACAAGAGATTGCTATGCTTGTCATACTCCCTTGCTAAATCACTACTAAGCTCTTGTAAGAGCTTGTTCCTGCCTTGTTCTCTGGAGGAGTCTATGGTGGTTATGGTGTCTGCTGCAGTGCTTGGAGACCTCAGGAAGCACTAGGAGCATCCTTCAATGGAGGTACCCAGTTGGGGTGCCAGTCGATCCGTTACAGTCTCCATGTCTCCCAGTGTCTGTGTCCCCATGTCTCTGTGTCCCCATGTCTCTGTGTCCCTATTGTCTCAGTGTCCCCAAATGTCTGTGTCCCCATGTCTCCCAGTGTCCCCATGTCTGTATTCACAAGTGCCCCCATGTCTCCCAGTGTCCCCAAGTGTCTCAGTGCCCCCATGTCTCACTGTGTCCCCTAGTATCCTGGTGACATGGGGAGACACTGAGGCATGGGGACACTGGGAGACTATGGGACTGGGCGACATGGGGACACTGACACTGTGATACATAGGGACACTGGGAGACAGGGAGACACTGGGAGCAATTTACCTTGTCATTTACATCATGTGATGTCATGCATAACTAATTAATTATACAAATGATTAAGGCTGGTATTTTTTTTTCCCAAGAAAGGTGGCAACCCTAACTACTCTTCACATACTCTTGCTTAAAGGAACACTATAGGTTCAGGAACAAAATCATGTATTTCTGACCCTATTATGTAAAAAACACCATCTAGCCCCCCTGACCCTCTCTTGCCTCCCTAAATATAGTAAAATCTTACTTGTATTCATGTCTGCAGATGCTGGCTCTGCCTCTGAACTGACATCATCAGAAGTGGTGGTCTTAGCAAATTACAATGCTTCCCCATAAGATTGGCTGAGACTGTCAACTAGGCAGATCAGGGGCAGAGCCAGCACAAGTCAAAAATAGCCCTTGCCAATCAGCATCTCCTCATAAAGATAAATTTAACTAATGCATCTCTTTGAGGAAAGTTCAGTGTCTGCATGCAGAGGGTGGAGACACTGAGTGGCAGTGCTGCACACTAGGCAGTACTGCCCCAGGAATCACCTCCAGCATCCATCTAAGGAGTGGCTAGTGGAGTTATTTTCTCTGAAAAGACAGTGTATAATGCAAAAAGCCTGAACGGAATGATTCTACTTACCAGAACAAATACAATAAGCTGTAGTTGTTCTGGTGACTATAGTGTCCCTTTAAGTTTGGAAGCTTAAGAGGGATGTATGGCAACAAAACTTGTGTGGACTGGCTGACAATAAAATTAGTTTAGGTAATGCAGACTTTGGCATGCCCCCTTTCTTCTACACTCACTACCTACACCTTGTCTGTCCTACCTACTCTGTCCTTCTGCCTGCTATTAAGACGTTAAGGAGACAAGTGGACATGTGAGTGCTAGGGGACAGTCCTTAGAAAGCGTGGAGTAGGCGCATCATTTGATGCATTTATGTCAAGCTCAGGGTGCTGCCTGCATAGCCCTTAGTTGGACAGCCTGCATGATTGGCAGGCAGCCTGACATGCATTCATGCCAGGCTGGCCTTCCCATTCTTTGGACAAACATGCCCCCTTTTGGCAGTTCTGGTCACGTGATTCGCGTCAGTGGCCCACCCTTTTACCTGCCCATTGACTTCCTGCTTCACTGGACACTGCTATTAGGGGTTATGGATTTACCGTATTTTTCGCTCCATAAGACGCACTTTTTTCCCCCTCAAAAGTGAGGGGAAATGTCTGTGCGTCTTATGGAGCGAATGTGAAGCTTTACTTACCTGTCTTGCAGCGTTGGCCGGCAGCACAGGGCGCACCGCGGTAGTGGAACTTGAATTTCATGTTCCGGTTTCCGGCGGGACTGAAAGGAAGTGTGCACAAGCTGAGTGCGCACTTCCTTTCAGTCCCGCCGGAAACCGGAACATGAAATTCAAGTTCCACTACCGCGGTGCGCCCTGTGCTGCCGGCCAACGCTGCAAGACAGGTAAGTAATTATAGGACATGGGGAGGGGGACAGTATGGGAGGGGGATGAAGTCTATGGGGAGGGGGGGATGAAGTCTATGGGGAGGGGGGGGATGAAGTCTATGGGGAGGGGGGGGTGAAGTCTATGGGGAGGGGGGGGTGAAGTCTATGGGGAGGGGGGGGATGAAGTCTATGGGGAGGGGGGGGATGAAGTCTATGGGGAGGGGGGGGGTGAAGTCTATGGGGAGGGGGGGATGAAGTCTATGGGGAGGGGGGGATGAAGTCTATGGGGAGGGGGGGATGAAGTCTATGGGGAGGGGGGGGGATGAAGTCTATGGGGGGGGATGAAGTCTATGGGGAGGGGGGGGATGAAGTCTATGGGGAGGGGGGGGATGAAGTCTATGGGGAGGGGGGGATGAAGTCCATGGGGAGGGGGGGGATGAAGTCTATGGGGAGGGGGGGATGAAGTCTATGGGGAGGGGGGGGATGAAGTCTATGGGGAGGGGGGGGGGATGAAGTCTATGGGGAGGGGGGGGGATGAAGTCTATGGGGAGGGGGGGATGAAGTCTATGGGGAGGGGGGGATGAAGTCTATGGGGAGGGGGGGGGATGAAGTCTATGGGGAGGGGGGATGAAGTCTATGGGGAGGGGGTGGGTGAAGACTATGGGGAGGGGGTGGGTGAAGACTATGGGGAGGGGGTGGGTGAAGACTATGGGGAGGGGGTGGGTGAAGACTATGGGGAGGGGGTGGGTGAAGACTATGGGGAGGGGGTGGATGAAGTCTATGGGGAGGGGGTGGATGAAGTCTATGGGGAGGGGGTGGATGAAGTCTATGGGGAGGGGGTGGATGAAGTCTATGGGGAGGGGGTGGGTGAAGTCTATGGGGAGGGGGTGGGTGAAGTCTATGGGGAGGGGGTGGGTGAAGTCTATGGGGAGGGGGTGAGTGAAGACTATGGGAGAGAGGAGAAGACTATGGAAGGGGGGGACACTATGGGACAGGGGAGAAAAAAAATATTCTGTACAAACTGTCCCATAGTAAGAAACACTATGGGACAGTTTGTTCAGAATATTTTTTTTCTGGGTTTCTTCCTCTAAAAACTAGGTGCGTCTTATGGTGAGGTGCGTCTTATGGAGCGAAAAATACGGTACTTGAAAGATGAAAGCATAAATTTGAGAGAGATTATCATAGAGTATGTTTTTTCGTATAGCTGCATCCTTTCCCTCCAACACCATCTCCATCAGATACATGACGCTTGGGAGGTATGATTGTTTTAGTGTTTTGGTCGATAAGATTCTGTAATTAGGCCCATCATAATTGTCAGCACCAGGCCCACTGGGCTCTTAATCTGGCCCTGGGCTGTACTACTGTATACCTTTTTTTCTGTTTGAGGTACTATTGTGTCCCTGTTAATAGACACCCAACAACAGAACAATTGATACTATTGTGTGAAACAAGGCTGTATGGGTGTGTAATTGTCAACACGTTAATATTTAAAGGACCACTATAGTGCCAGGAAAACATACTCGTTTTCCTGGCACTATAGTGCCCTGAGGGTGCCCCCACCCTCAGGGACCCCCTCCCGCCGGGCTCTGGGATGAGGAAAGGATTAAAACTTACCTTTATTACAGCGCCGGGTGGGGAGCTCCTCCTCCTCTCCGCCTCCGATCCTCCCATTCTGCTGAATGCGCACGCGCGGCAAGAGCTGCGCGCGCATTCAGCCGGTCTCATAGGAAAGCATTATCAATGCTTTCCTATGGACGCTTGCTTGCTCTCAATGTGATTTTCACAGTGAGAATCACGCAAGCGCCTCTAGCGGCTGTTAATGAGACAGCCACTAGAGGATTTGGAGGCTGGATTAACCCATTTATAAAGATAGCAGTTTCTCTGAAACTGCTATGTTTATAAAAAAAAATAGGTTAACCCTAGCTGGACCTGGCACCCAGACCACTTCATTAAAGGGACACTCCAGGCACCCAGACCACTTCTGCTCATTGGAGTGGTCTGGGTGCCAACTCCCACTACTCTTAACCCTGCAAGTGTAATTATTGCAGTTTTTCATAAACTGCAATAATTACATTGCAGGGTTAACTCCACCTCTAGTGGCTGTCTACTAGACAGCCACTAGAGGTCACTTCCTAGTTTCTAGCATAGGTTTCCTGTGCTAGAGCGTCGCTGGACGTCCTCACGCTGTGTGAGGACCTCCAGCGTCGATCAAAACCCCATAGGAAAGCATTGAAATGATTTTTCAATGCTTTCCTATGGGGAGACGTAATGCGCATGCGCGGCATTTCCGCGCATGGGCATTAGGTCTCCTCGGCCGGTGGGCGAGATTAGTCTCGCCCACCGGCCGATGTAATCACAAGGAGGAGCTTCGCGGAGGCGGAGACAGCGGCGAGGGACATCGCCGCTGTCCCAGGTAAGTCACTGAAGGGGTTTTCACCCCTTCAGTAACCGGGGATTGGTGGGTGGGAGGGAGAGGGACTCTCCAGTGCCAGAAAAACGGATCGTTTTCCTGGCACTGGAGTTTCCCTTTAAGCTGAAGTGGTCTGGGTGCCTAGAGTGGTCCTTTAAAGACTGATTTACACTTCTGCTGTGAAGCACTGGGTTTTATAACTTATGTGCACTTTGGTAATATCAATATATATTTTAAAGTGAAACACTGGATTTAGGGTTTGTTGCGAAGCACTGTATTTTGTAAATTAGATACTTCATTGGCAATATATATATATATTCTTGAAAAATACCTGTAGGGTCGAAATGGTTATCGATGCTTTTTTGAACCTTAAAACCACATATACCTTTGAAGATCAGGAGTACACCTTTATTCTTATTTTATATATATATATATATATATATATATATATATATATAATACACAAAATCCAGCGCACTCACTTATCCACTAAACAGCACCTTCAATGTTGACAGATTTTATTAGTTGTGTTTTTTTATAACACCTAATCTAGGTAAAAATAATGGGGGTTTAGTTACATTATGTGATCATACATTGCATAAAACCTGATCATATAATGTAACTAAACCCCCATTATTTTTGCCTAGATTAGGTGTTTTTTAAAAAACTAATAAAATCTGTCAACATGGAAGGTGCTGTTAGTGGATAAGTGAGTGCGCTGGATATTGTGTATTGTATAGATTGGTCCCCAGCAGAACCCCATTTATGCATGTTCAGGTTCTTGGTTTATATATATATATATACACACACACATAAAGCAAAAACCAAAAAAGTTATGGTGGGGAAAAATTGTGATTGAAAACCCCTTCCATCTGAAGTCTGTGGATAGTTAATACAATGTTAAACAAAAATCTGCACATCAGTCAAGCCATAAGACTTGCTTTTCCCACAGAGATCACCAATTTGCAGTGATGTTACTACGACAAAGGATTCTGGCTTGGCATATGCAAATTAGTTCAACAAGGAATTCAATTTTTGCCTCATTCCATTTTAAACAAGCACAGCCAAGCCTCAATAGCAAGCCAGTAACCAACTTCATGCTGATGATTTGCATTAACAATGAAACAGCTGTCCATGAGTGGTTTACTGGATTTGCATCTTTTCCCAAGTTGTGTTTCAAAGCTGTTGTATACAGCAAACACAGACTCAAAGGAATCCATGTTTAAAACGGAATGAGGCAAAAATGTGATTCCTTGTTGAATTAATTTGCATATGCCCACCCAGAATCCTTTGTGGTAGTAATATCACTGTAAATTTGTGATTTCTGTGGGAAAAGCAAGTCTTATGGCTTGACTGGTGTGCTGATTTTTGTTTAACATTGTATTGACTATCCACAGACTTCAGGTGGAAGGGGTTTTCAATCACAATTTTTCCCCACCATAACCTTTTTGGCTTTTGCTTCGCAAGTACAGCCAAGCCTAATAGCAAGCCAGTAACCAACCTCATGCGGATGATTTGCATTAACAATTAAACAGCTGTCCGTGAGTGGTTCACTGGCTTTGTATCCTTTCCTACATTGTGTTTCAAAGCTGTAGTATACAGCAAACACAGGGGGGGCATCAGGGCCCCTTCCCCTCTTCCCCCCCCCCCGAGAAAATGGTGAGTCCGAGGCTCTCCTTTGCTGGCCCATGCAGGGCTAGTGCTATCCAAGCACCAGCCCTGCTGTTTGCCATCACGGAGGGGATATCAGTGATCTCCCTCCCCGGCCCACAGGCACATTGCTGGGCGGCCGGCAGGTGAGGGAGAGAGAGAACCTGGGGGAGTTCTTACCTGCAGCTCCGCCGGGTTCTCCTCTAGCGAGCACAAAGCGTTACCATGGCAACGCTCCGTTGTCACGAGAGTGAACTCTAGCCAAGATGCAGGTTAGAGTTCACTCTCACCACTAGAACCACCAGGGATGGAAAGAAAGCAATGTCTCCCCCTCCCTCAGCAAAGGTAAGAAGGGAGGGGGGACATTAGCTATATTTATTTAGTTATTATATAATAATTAAAAATATATATATATTGAATCTGCCCCATCCCTTCACACAAACTATAACCCCCTATGCACTGCACCACACACATATATACAGCACCCCTTACATACACAGCCCCCCCTTACACACACAGCTCCCAATATACAAATTGCTACCCCATACATACTGTGAGGAACTGACTCAGCTGGGTTTCGAACCCTGGTTTACATGCTGCTAAACCTCTTCCTTACCACTACACCAGCCTGCCTTTTGCAAATGTACCTGAGATCTGGTAACCTTGACTCTATAAGCATTGGTATCAGTGACACGTCTCTTCAGCTGTGTCTGGTTCTTGGCCTATAAAAGCCACTTCCTGTCTCTGTACCTTTGCCAGATTATTGTGGTTCCTGTACTCTCTAATCAAGCTTGTTCCTGTTTCTCCTACCTGTTGCTGATTTTGGACCGTTTTGACTTTGCTGCTTCTCCTTCCCACTGACCTCGGCTTGCCTCACTACGATTATCATCTCTCTGTTCCAGTCTCCCATCTCTGCTTAAGACCAGAAGGCCACTCAAGGCTCAGGGGCTCAACCACCTGGGTAACGAGTGGCTACCTCTGGCAGAAAACATTGCTGATCTGGCTACTGGACTCCAAAACTTTGTAACATCAATATCATTACAGAATAATCTGGCCCATTCATGGAGACCGTCGGATCAGATTCTGCATTGGCCCAGCAGGTTGCTTTTAATGCAAGAACTATGCAGACCCAGGCACAGACCATTCAAGTGCTGCAAGATCAGGTAGCTGAACTGCAAAATGAAGTTCGATCAATGCATAGTGAGCTTACCAGCTACAGGGCACATGATGTTGCGGCTGCTGCTGCTACTACTGTTACACCTGCACAAGATGCCCGCTTGCCTCTACCAGAAAAATTTGGAGGAGACCGCAAAAAATTTAGGGGTTTCCTAAATCAATGCCGTTTGCATTTCATGATGTTACCTAACCGTTTTCCATCTGAAAGAGAGAAGGTGGGATTTATTTTCTCCCTATTCAAAGATGAAGCCCTGGCTTGGGGCTCCCCTTTTCTGGAACAGGACAGCCCAGTCTTGGGAAATTTAAAAGACTTTCTTGAGGCCATGTGCCTAGTTTTTGATGACCCCAATCGCTGTGCTACAGCAGAAGCCACTCTCCTTCATTTACATCAAGGGAGGCGCTCTGTGGCTGAATATGCTGCTGAATTCAGACAGTGGGTTGCTGATACAACTTGGAACCAATCAGCCCAGAGGTTCCACTTCAGAAGGGGTCTCTCAGAAGCTATAAAAGATTAGCTAGCTCGTGTTGATCTTCCTGTTGAGTTTGATGCATTTGTGTGGTTGGCTATCCGTATTGATCGGAGACTTTCAGAAAGAAGATTGGAAAGACAGGGCTCTTTTAAACCAAGTGCTTCTCCTACTTTCTATTCAAGAATTTCTACTCCGACCCCACAAACACCTACAGAATCTGAACCTGAGGCTATGCAGGTAGATCTAATAAGAGGGTCATTATCCAATGAAGAAAAACAGTGGCGACGCACTCACAATTTATGCCTGTATTGTGGTAGTGCAGGGCATTATGCCATCAATTGCCCTAGCAAGTCTAAAAGAACAATAGCTATGACTGCTGAGGGTGCACAGATTCAACACCAATCCCAGATTTCAGACCAACTGGATTCTGTCACACAACCCTTGTTTTCTCTGGCTCAGGGTGAAGAGGGTATGATGACTCAACATTCTCATTTGGTGGTGCCTATCACTTTGCAATATGGTGATAATAAAATTTCAACTACAGCTATGATAGATTCTGGAGCAGGCGGAAACTTTATGGATATCAAATTTGCAGCAGGAAATAAAATTCAGTCTATCCCTAAATCTTCACCTGTGTTAATGGAAACAGTAGACGGTTCTCCACTTACGTCAGGCCCGGTTACACATGAGACTGTGCCCTTAAAATTGATTCTGGAAGTGAATCACCATGAGTCTATATCTTTCCACCTAATTTCCTCAACACAGTTTCCAGTGATTTGGGGTATACCCTGGCTTGCTCTGCATAACCCACAGATTGATTGGAAGACTAGAACTTTGTCCTTTCCTTCAGAACACTGCTTAATGAATTGTCAACCCTCTAAGGCAACACCTGTTGCCACAACAATTAATGAAATGGTTGATACAAACTTAACTAAGCTTCCTCTACAATATCGGGATTTTGCAGATGTCTGTGATAAGAAGAATGCTGATCAGCTTCCACCTCACAGGCCTTATGATTGCCCCATAGAGCTGCTACCTGGAGCTGCTATCCCATTTGGCCGTATATACTCCCTTTCTGAGCCTGAATTGAAAGCACTTCGTGAATACATACAAGAAAATCTTGCCAAAGGCTTTATTCGACCATCTACTTCTCCAGCAGGAGCTCCTATATTCTTTGTAGAAAAGAAAGATGGCAGTCTACGGCCATGTGTCGATTACAGGGACATTAATAAAATCACTGTTAAAAACCGCTATTCCTTGCCTCTCATTCCTGAACTTCTGGAGAGACTTTGTACAGCTAAAATATTTACGAAGCTTGATCTACGGGGGGCATATAATCTGGTTCGCATAAGACCAAATGATGAATGGAAAACAGCTTTCAGAACCAGGTACGGACATTACGAATATCTAGTAATGCCATTTGGGCTTTGTAATGCCCCTGCAACTTTTCAGCATCTAATCAATGATGTACTACGGGATCTCCTGGATCAGTTTGTTGTGGCATATTTGGATGATATCCTGATATTTTCTGATAATCTTGAAAATCACAGAAAACAGGTCTGCATTGTCCTTGAGCGCCTTCGTACCCACCACCTATACATTAAACTGGAAAAATGTGAGTTTGAACAAACAGAAATTCAATTCCTGGGATATGTAATAACTCCTAAAGGTTTAAGTATGGACGCAAGTAAAATTAAAGCTGTGCTGGACTGGCCCATCCCCAAGAATGAAAAAGATATTCAGAGATTTGTGGGGTTTGCCAATTTTTACAGGCGTTTCATTAAGAATTTCTCTGCCGTTATTACACCGATCACTGAACTTACACGTAAAGGGACTCCTTTTCAGTGGTCCAATAAGGCTGACACTGCATTTTCCAGATTAAAGACTCTGTTTACATCTGCCCCTATCCTGGTACATCCTCAGCCAGAATTGCCATTTACTGTAGAGGTAGATGCTTCTGATTCAGCTGTTGGGGCTATACTGTCTCAAAGGACTGGACCTAAGATGTTGTTACATCCATGTGCCTTCTATTCCCGCCAGATGTTACCAGCAGAAAGAAATTATGACATAGGGAATAAAGAACTTTTGGCTATAAAAGCTGCCTTTGCCGAATGGAGACATCTCTTGGAGGGAGCCACCCATCCAATAACTGTCCTCACAGATCACAAAAATCTGGAATGTATTCAATCAGCTAAGAGACTGTCAGCCAGACAAGCGCGCTGGTCCCTATTTTTCTCAAGGTTTAATTTTTTTATTTCATACCGCCCTGGTTCCAGAAATGGCAAGGCAGATGCCTTGTCTAGGATAGCTGACCCCCTCCATACTACAGTAACCAAAGCCACCATCTTGCCTGAGAGTAGATTTTTAGGAGTTACCTTTCCTTCTGATCTAATGTCTCGCATTAAAAAGGGCTACGCTGATGATCCAGTTTTTCGTGATCCTCCTCGTGATCTTCATATGACCATGCTTAATGGGTTTTGGATTTTTCAACAACGTCTGTTTGTTCCAGAATCAGTGCGACTGGACGTTTTACGTCTCTACCATGACTCAAAACCAGCAGGTCATCCAGAAATCCGAAAGACACAAGAACTACTCACCCGATCCTTTTGGTGGCCTAAATATTATGAGGATGTTAAGAAGTATGTGTCCTCTTGTGATGTATGTGCCAGACATAAGACTCCTCGCTCATCCCCTGTTGGCATGCTTCAGCCTCTTCCTATTCCTCATCGTCCCTGGGGACCTATATCCATGGACTTTATTGTGGAACTACCTCCCTCTAAGGAACACAATACCATTCTTGTTGTTGTGGACCGGTTAACTAAGATGAGTCATTTCATACCAGCTCGTGGTCTCCCTTCAGCTAAACAGACTGATGACCTAGTTATTCGGGAAATATTTCGCTTGCATGGAGTGCCTGATGAAGTAATTTCTGACAGGGGAGTGCAGTTTACATCTCATTTTTGGAAATATTTTTGTTCTATTCTAGGTATTAATGTAAATCTGTCGTCAGCTTTTCATCCACAAAGTAATGGACAGACTGAGCGAACCAACCAGACGTTAGAACAATATTTGCGGTGCTATATTAGTGTCAGGGTACCTGTGGTCTCTACCTCCGAAAGAGGTAGAGACTTAGCTGTTCCTCCATCCAGACGGTCTGATGGCTCCCTTCCCCGCGGTCTATCCGGTCATGCTAGGCCGGCCGCGAGGGAGTGACTGCCTTTTACAGCATCTAGGCAGGAAGTAGTCATCAGGACACTCCCCCGGAACGACCTGTCAGTCAATTGCTGCAGGACCAATCAAGACGCCTCGGAGGCGTGGTTACTGCTCTGAACAGGGTATTTAACAGAGCTTCTTTCATTAGCTCATTGCCCTGTCGTGGTTCTAGCTTGTTCTAGTCACTCAGTGCTTGTGTATTCTATTATCCCTTTTGGTTTTGACCCGGCTTGTTTACCTTACTCTGCTTATCTCTGTTACCCTTGATTCGGCTTGTCTCTCGCTTACCTGTCTTCTGTTACCCTCGACCTCGGCTTGTCTTTGACCATTCTATCTGTACTACTTACGTTAGTCCGGCCATTCTAAGGTCCGGTATACGTATCTGGCTACTGTTTGTACTCTGCGTGTTGGATCCCTGTCCCGATCCTGACATTACGACAGGGCCAATGGATCCTGCAAGTACAAACAGTAAGCTGGCTGCTCCTGATCCTAGGTTTGAAGCCATGGATCACAGAATGGATCAGATGGCGCTTGCGCTACAGGCTCTATTAGCTTGTGCCAATAACCCACCAGAGGAGATACGTAATACCCCTGTTTCTCCTGTCGGTTCAGGTCTAGAGGTAGCCACAGTGGGTGCTTCTTCTCACATTACCCCCCCAGTACGCTATGGTGGGGCTCCTGAGAAGTGTCGTGGTTTTTTAAACCAAATTAGTATCCACTTTGAATTGCAACCTCGCTCTTATCCTACAGATAGGGCAAAAGTAGGATTTATTATCACCCTACTCATTGAGAAAGCTCTGAGATGGGCCAACCCACTATGGGAGAACGATAACCCATTAGTTTATAACTATAACGCATTTGTAGCTGCTTTTAGAAGAACATTTGACCCTCCAGGTAGAAAGGTTAATGCAGCCAGATTACTGTTGCGCCTGAGACAGGAGAACCGAACACTGGTGGATTATGCACTAGAGTTCAGGTCTCTGGCGGCAGAAATCAAGTGGAATGAGCAGGCGTATATGGATGTATTTTTGAATGGCCTATCTGATGTAATCCTTGATGAGGTTGCTACCAGAGAACTCCCTGAGAATTTAGAGGATTTAATTTCGTTCATCTCTCGTATAGATGAACGTCTAAGAGAGAGACAGAACACTCGAGAGAGGAACCAGAGACCTTCTTTTAGGTTAGCTCCCGCTTTTCCAAGTCCTGACTCCACGATATCTTTGCTTACTGAACCTATGCAGAAAGGGTATACCCGCCTCTCTGAGGAGGAAAGACCGCACAGGAGAAGAGAGGGTTTGTGTATGTATTGTGGGGCCAAGGGTCATTTACTCTCGAACTGTTCTAACCGCCCGGGAAACGCTTGCACCTAAGTCTCTCTAGAGGACAGGCCTTGGGTGTTTCTATTTTGTCCTCTACTCCTAATTATAAAGATCACAGGCTTCTGCTACCAGTTTCCTTAACTTGGGGGAAGGAAGTAGTAAGGGCTATGGCATTGATAGATTCCGGTGCTGCTGAGAATTTTATCGACCAAGCCTTTGCTAGTAAGAACAATTTCCCATCCCAGCTAACGGAGACACCTTTGGCTGTTGAGGCCATAGATGGTAGACCACTACTAGACCCTGTTATCTTTCGTGAGACCATACCCATTGATTTAAATGTTGGTATCCTACACGTGGAGAATTTATCTCTTATGCTCATTTCGTCTCCTTCCGTTCCCATAGTTCTGGGGTACCCATGGTTGAAAAAACATAACCCTATTATCGATTGGGAGTTAGGAGAGATACTCTCGTGGGGCCAGGGCTGCCAGGATCGGTGTTTGTGCAAGGTTTCTCCATTAGCTAATATTAACATACCGGAGCATCCTACTCAGTCCACAGAAAGACAAATACCAGACCTTTACCTAGACTTAAGGGCAGTGTTTGACAAGAAGAATGCCGATTCTTTGCCTCCACACAGGTCATTTGACTGTAAGATTAAGCTTCTACCCGGCACTATGCCTCCGAGGGGCCATGTATATCCTTTGTCTGTTCAGGAAAACTCGGTTCTAGAGGAGTATATTCGGGAGAATTTAGAAAAGGGATTCATCAGGAGGTCTTCTTCTCCGGCCGGGGCTGGGTTCTTTTTCATTAAGAAGAAGGATGGCACGCTGAGACCATGTATCGATTACCGAGGCTTGAATAAAATAACTGTCAGAAATGCCTATCCTATCCCACTGATTACCGAGTTATTTGATCGTCTTAAGGGCTCCAAAATCTTCACCAAGTTAGATCTCAGAGGGGCTTACAATTTGGTGAGAATCCAGCAAGGTCACGAGTGGATGACGGCATTCAATACCCGGTATGGCCATTACGAATACACTGTTATGCCATTTGGACTATGCAATGCGCCTGCAGTATTTCAAGATTTGATTAATGAGGTACTTAGGGAGTTTCAGCATGATTGTGTTATTGTTTACCTGGACGACATACTAATACACTCTAAGGAGATTGAGACTCACCATAGACAGGTCAGAAAGGTATTACACAAGCTGCTGCAACATGGTCTATATTGCAAATTGGAGAAGTGCAGTTTTGATCAGTCTCAGGTAGACTTTCTTGGATACGTGATTTCTGGGGAAGGTTTTAAAATGGATCCTGTAAAACTCCAATCTATTTTAGACTGGCCCTTGCCCAAAGGACTCAAAGCTATCCAAAGTTTTATTGGTTTTTCCAACTACTATAGGCGCTTCATTAAAGGATACTCCTCTATCATTGCGCCTATTACCAATATGACCAAACAAGGGGCTGATACTAAGTTCTGGTCTAAGGAAGCTCTTGGTGTTTTCAAGACTCTCAAGGAACTTTTTGCCTCGGCTCCCATTCTAGTCCATCCTGATACGACTCTGCCTTTCTTGCTTGAGGTCGATGCCTCTGAGACAGCAGTTGGGGCTGTTCTGTCTCAAAGGTTAGGGGTGGATAAACCGTTACACCCTTGTGGTTTCTTCTCTAAGAAATTTTCTGGGCCTGAGAGCAGATATGACATCGGGGAAAGGGAACTGTTAGCAGTCATTAAAGCCTTAAAGGAGTGGAGACATTTGTTGGAGGGGACCCTACACCCTATTACGATTTTGACGGACCACAAAAACTTGTCCTATATTGGGGAGGCTAAGCGCTTATCCTCTAGACAAGCTCGTTGGTCCTTATTCCTGACTCACTTCAATTATGTACTGACTTACAGACCTGGTTCTAAAAACTCTAAAGCCGATGCATTATCTCGCCAATATGAACCTTATACTGTACCTGAACCAGTTCTTTCTTCTATAGTTCCGAAATGCAATATCATTGCTAATACGAATCTCAGGATTCATTCTCCATTACTGGCCGAGATCATTAAGTTGCAACATCTAGCACCTAAACAGACTCCTGCGGGTCGTCATTTCGTTCCTCCTGCTCTTCAACTGGAACTTTTACAGTGTTTACATAATAGCAAGATGGCGGGACATCCTGGTATTCGCAAAACTTACGCGTTGATCTCTAAGGACTTCTGGTGGCCTGCTTTACGGAGGGATATTGAGGAGTTCATCGCTGCATGTGAAGTTTGTACTAAAACCAAACAACCCCATACGCTTCCATGTGGATTCCTGCACCCCTTGGAGGTTCCAGAAAAACCATGGTCCTGTTTGGCCATGGACTTTATTGTCGATCTACCTATCTCTAAAAGACAGACTGTTATCCTCACCGTGGTTGACAGGTTTACTAAGATGGCACACTTCATTCCCCTGCCTAAACTCCCGTCTTCTCCCGAATTGGCAGAGATATTCGCTAAGGAGATTTTTCGCCTACATGGGATACCCTCTCAAATTGTATCGGACAGAGGCTCCCAATTTGTTTCCCGCTTTTGGAGGTCCTTCTGCTCTCAACTTGGTATTAAATTAAACTTTTCTTCTGCCTATCATCCTCAGTCTAAGGGAGCTGCTGAACGTACCAACCAGAAAATTGAACAATATTTACGATGCTTTGTTTCTGAACACCAGGATGATTGGGTCGGTTTGATTCCTTGGGCGGAGTTTGCACACAACAATCTCGTTTGCGATTCTACTCATTCAAGCCCCTTCTTCATGAATTATGGTTTTCATCCGTCTATTCTTCCTTCGGATTCTCCTTCCCAGGGGGTGCCATCGGTTGATGTTCATGTTGCCAATTTGAGGAAGTTGTGGGATCAAACTCGACAAATCCTTGTGCACAACTCTATGTTGGTTAAGAAACACGCTGATAAACGTAGAAGGGCGGCTCCGGTCTTTGTTCCAGGTGATAGGGTATGGCTGAGCACGAGGAACATCCGTTTAAAAGTGCCATCCATGAAGTTCGCTCCTCGTTATATTGGACCCTACAGGGTGCTGACCCGTATCAATCCAGTTGCGCATCGTTTAGCTCTTCCTAATACCTTACGCATCCCGAACTCGTTTCACGTTTCATTGCTGAAACCACTCATATGTAACAGATTTTCCTCCACAATAGCCCCTCCTCGCTCCGTTCAGGTGGAGGGTCAGGAGGAGTATGAGGTTAACTCTATTATTGATTCTCGAATCTCCCGGGGGAGAGTACAATATCTTGTTGATTGGAAGGGATATGGTCCTGAGGAGAGGAGTTGGGTACCTCAGGAGGATGTTCATGCTCCCCGTCTCCGCAGGGCGTATCACTCTCGCTTCCCATCTCGTCCCGGTTCATTCCGCCCGGTGGGCGTATCTGAGAGGGGGGGTACTGTCAGGGTACCTGTGGTCTCTACCTCCGAAAGAGGTAGAGACTTAGCTGTTCCTCCATCCAGACGGTCTGATGGCTCCCTTCCCCGCGGTCTATCCGGTCATGCTAGGCCGGCCGCGAGGGAGTGACTGCCTTTTACAGCATCTAGGCAGGAAGTAGTCATCAGGACACTCCCCCGGAACGACCTGTCAGTCAATTGCTGCAGGACCAATCAAGACGCCTCGGAGGCGTGGTTACTGCTCTGAACAGGGTATTTAACAGAGCTTCTTTCATTAGCTCATTGCCCTGTCGTGGTTCTAGCTTGTTCTAGTCACTCAGTGCTTGTGTATTCTATTATCCCTTTTGGTTTTGACCCGGCTTGTTTACCTTACTCTGCTTATCTCTGTTACCCTTGATTCGGCTTGTCTCTCGCTTACCTGTCTTCTGTTACCCTCGACCTCGGCTTGTCTTTGACCATTCTATCTGTACTACTTACGTTAGTCCGGCCATTCTAAGGTCCGGTATACGTATCTGGCTACTGTTTGTACTCTGCGTGTTGGATCCCTGTCCCGATCCTGACAATTAGTTACCTGCAGGATGACTGGCTGGATTTTCTACCCACGGCGGAATTTGCCTATAACAATGCCCAACACTGCTCCACTTCTCTGAGCCCATTTTTTGCTAATTATGGTTACCATCCAACCTTCCTAGTGAGTCTCCCAATTACTACTTCTATTCCTGCAGTGACTGACCGGCTAACCGCCTTACGAGATTCCCAAGAACTGTTGAAGAAGACTCTTTCGGAGGCTCAGGAATGTTACAAAAGATCTGCTGATAGGCATAGAAAGGAGGCCCCAGTTTATCATGTTGGTGACAAGGTTTGGCTGTCAACAAAGAATCTTAAGCTTAGGATTCCTTCTCATAAATTGGGTCAAAAGTTCATGGGACCTTTTGAGATCATCGCTCAGATCAATGCTGTCACCTTCCGTCTGCAACTTCCAGATTCCATGAAAATACATCCGGTGTTTCACGTTGCACTGCTTAACCCCTTAAGGACCAAACTTATGGAATAAAAGGGAATCATGACATGTCACACATGTCATGTGTCCTTAAGGGGTTAAACCTTTTCATGAAAATACTTTCCCTGGTCGAGCCCTGCCTGCCCCACCACCAGTCCTCGTGGATGGTGAAGATGAATACGAAGTGGAAAAAAACTCTTGACTCCAGGATATTCCGCAACAAGCTTCAATATTTGGTTCTTTGGAAAGGCTATGGTGAAGAAGATAGATCATGGGAACCAGTGGACAATATTCATGCTCCTGATCTTCTTCAGTCTTTCCATGCACAGTAAACCCTGCTAAACCAGGAAATAGGGCATCCAGAGGCTGCGCCTGTAGAGGTGGGAGTAATGTGAGGAACTGACTCTGCTGGGTTTCGAACCCTGGTTTACATGCTGCTAAACCTCTTCCTTACCACTACACCAGCCTGCCTTTTGCAAATGTACCTGAGATCTGGTAACCTTGACTCTATAAGCATTGGTATCAGTGACACGTCTCTTCAGCTGTGTCTGGTTCTTGGCCTATAAAAGCCACTTCCTGTCTCTGTACCTTTGCCAGATTATTGTGGTTCCTGTACTCTCTAATCAAGCTTGTTCCTGTTTCTCCTACCTGTTGCTGATTTTGGACCGTTTTGACTTTGCTGCTTCTCCTTCCCACTGACCTCGGCTTGCCTCACTACGATTATCATCTCTCTGTCTCCCATCTCTGCTTAAGACCAGAAGGCCACTCAAGGCTCAGGGGCTCAACCACCTGGGTAACGAGTGGCTACCTCTGGCAGAAAACATTGCTGATCTGGCTACTGGACTCCAAAACTTTGTAACATCAATATCATTACACATACACTGCACCCCTCTCACACACGTACTCTGACCCTCACCGACACTGCACCCCTCACACACATACACACTACAGCCCCTATCCCGGCAGACCCTGGGTAAGTTATCAAAATTTTTTTAAACAGTTTGACTACTTACTCTGGGAGGGCGCCACAGCAACTACTGGCACCAAAACCACTACAGAGAGCTGTAGTGGCTATTGTGCCTGGATTGTTTCTTAAAATGATCTGCCAGTGCCCCTCCCGAGATTAGCTTCTGGATCCACCACTGCGGTCATTGAACCAGGCTTTGGTGCTTTTGGCAGTGTGGGCAGGTGCCAAGTCCTGCTGGAAAATGAAGTCAGCATCCCCATAAAGCTCATCTGCGGAAGGAAGCATGAAGTGCTCCAACATCTCCTGGTAGACGGCTGCGTTGACCCTGGACTTAATGAAGCACAGGGGACCAACAACAGCAGATGACATGGCTCCCCAAATCAACACAGACTGTGGAAACTTCACACTAGACTTCAAGCATCTTGCAGTGTGTGCTTCTCCATTCTTCCTCCAGACTCTGGGTCCTTGGTTTCCAAATGAGATGCAAAAGTTGCTCTCATCAGAAAAAAGAACTTTGGACCACTGAGCAACAGACCAGGCCTGTCTTTATTTAGCCCAGGTAAGACGCTTCTGACGTTGTTTGTTGTTCAGGAGCGGCTTGACAAGAGGAATACGACATCTGAAGCCCATGTCCAGGATCCTTCTGTGTGTGGTGGCTCTTGATGCACTGACTCCAGCCTCAGTTCACTCCTTGTGAAAGTCCCCAGCACTTTTAAATGGCCATTTCCTGACAGTCCTCTCCAGGCTGCGGTCATCCCTGCTGCTTGTGCACCTTTTTATTCCACACTTTTCCCTTCCACATAACTTTCTATTAATGTTCTTTGATACTAGACATGTGCAATTCGTTTCGGTCCGAATATGAATTCGGACGAATTCCGGGCAATTCGGACATTCGGGTACTTCCTAATGTCCGAATTGCCAAAGTGCTGAATTGCCGAGGTCCTGAAGTTCCGAATTTCCGAAGTGTCGAAGTGCTGAAGTTCCGAAGCACAGTATTGCCTAAGTACTAATATACTTACCCAGTGAAAGAAGAACGTTACATTATATACAATTTTAAATAAAAAGTATACAAACATAGCCAGGATTCAGCTGTAAGCATTTGCAACACTTACAACAATCAAGTAACATACATTCATATAAAATGTAAGTTACTGGGCCAGTCAATGTAATGACAGGAATGAATAAGTAGATAACTCCATGGTATTAGGGAGCTATCTACTAACAGGCTGAAAGACCTAAAGATTACTTAGTATTAGTAAATTATGCCCCTACTTGCTATAGCGCGAGTAGGGGCATGTCTATTAAACAGTAAGCAGCCTGTTGCTGCTCACTGTTAAAAAAAAAAAAAGGTCCGCCTTCCCAAGCCCCCACCCGCGATTTTAAACTAACGGGGGGACCAATTTCCCCCCAGGCCCCCACCCCTGAGCGGCGGTAGGGGGCCCTAATGTAAAATAATGGGGGGGGACCTATTGTCCTCCCCCCGGGCCTCCACCCCTGCGCGGCGGGTGGGGGCCCTAAATCAGAATAGGGGGGGGACCTAATGTCCTCCCCCCTGGCCCCCACCCCTGAGCGGTGGGTGGGGGCCCTACAGTAAAATAAGGGGGGGACCTAATGTCCTCTCCCCTGGTCCCCACCCCTGAGCGGCGGGTGGGGGCTCTAAATACCAATGGGGGGACCTATTGTCCCATCACCCCCACCCCCACCCCTGAGCGGCAGGTGGGGGCCCTAAAAAAATTTAGTCCCCCCCAGGTGACTAGGGGTCCCCAAACCCCTAGTCACCCCCTCCCCCCCAAAAAAAATTAACCCCCTACCTGCTCCCCTCACCCTAAAAATAATGACAATAGGTCCCCCCATTGGTATTTAGGCCCCCCACCCGCCGCTCAGGGTTGGGGGCCAGGGGGGAGGACATTAGGTCCTCCACAACTTATTAGTATTTAGGGCCTACACCCATCTCTCAGGGGTGGGGGGCGAGGGGAGAACATTAGGTCCCCCCCCTTATTCCAATTTAGGGCCCCCATCTGCCGCTCAGGGGGAGGACATTAGGTGTCCCCCCTTATTAGTATTTAGGGCCCCCACCCGCCGCTCAGGGGTGGGGGCCAGGGGGGAGGACATTAGGTCCCCCCATTATACCAATTTAGGGCCCCCACCCGCCACTCAGGGGTGGGGGCCAGGGGGAGGACATTAGCTCCCCCCCCTTACTAGTATTTAGGGCCCCCACCCGCCGCTCAGGCTGCTCACTGTTTACTAGACATGCCCCTACTCGCGGTATAGCGAGTAGGGTCGAAATTTACTAATACTAAGTCATTTTTACTTAGTATTAGTAAATTTGTCTGAAAGACCAATTTAGGTCTTTCAGCCTTTTGGGAATTAGGGAGTTATCTACAAAGTGGCTGCTAAAGAAGTCCCGAAGTTCTGAAGTCCCAAAGTTCTGAAGTCCCGAAGTTCTGAAGTGCCGAATTTCCAAAGTGTCGAAGTGCCGAAGTCCCGAATTGTGAAAATTCTGAATTTCGGAATGCCGAACCGAAAATTTTCCCCATGCACATGCCTATTTGATACAGCACTTTGGGAACATCCAACTTCCTTCGCAATTGCCTTTTGAGGCTTTCCCTCCTTATGGAGGGTGTCAATAATGGTTTTCTGCACAACTGTCAGGTCAGCAGTCTTCCCCATGATTGGGATTCCTACTTAACCAGACTGAGAGACCATTTAAAGGCTCAGAAACCCTTTGCAGGTGTTATGGCTTACTTAGCTGATTAGAGTGGGACACCTTTTCACCTTTTCATGAGCTGTAAGCCATAATCATCGCACTTATGACAAATCACGGCTTGAACTATCTTGCTTTGCATGGAATGCGTCTATCTCATATATTAGTTTCCCCTTTTACGTTGCATTACTGAAATAAATGAACTTTTGCACAATATTCTAATTTTTCGAGTATCACCTTTATATACATACCAAAAGAGATGTGGTGGGGAAAAAAAATGTGAATGAAAACCCCTTCCACCTGAAGTAAGTGGATAGTTAATACATTGCTAAACACAAATAAACACACCAGTCAAGCCATTAGACTTGCTTTTCCCACAGAAATTTCACTTTTAACAGTGCTCTCACTACTGCAAGGGATTCTGGGACTCACCAATAATATGGAGCTCATAGTCAGTGATGTATTTTGAATTTGTGCTGCCCTGAGCATGACCAAACTCTGGCATCCCCCCGCACCCATCTAAATTTGCCCCACTCCTTCCTGTCAAGGCCACACCTCTGCCTGTTTAAGACCAACACAGACTTTTACTGGCAGACACACACTGACACACCCAGTCACTGACAGACACACACTCTCAGATACATATACAGTGGCATACATTCACTAACAGACACACACACACACACACACTCACTAACAGACACACACTCACTCACAGACATACACTAACACACATATTCACTGACAGACACACACTGACAGACACACACATTCACAGACACACTCACTGACAGAAACACACATTCACTGACAGACACACACATTCACTGACAAACACAAACTGACGCAGTGACACACATTCACTGACAGACACACACACACACATACATTCACTGATACACATTGTCTCACACGCTCACAAATTATATATATATATATATATATATATATATTTTTTTTTTTTTATGTAAATCCACCCAGCCTCCTTACCTTTGGGAGAGCCGGAGTGGATTCTTCCTTGAGATACAGTGGGGCTTGTGTGCTGCCAGGCAGTCAATAAAGGCAGTGTGGGAGCGGTAATCGTCCTGCTTCGCTCTCTCACACAGCGCTTAGTGATGCCATGAGCAGAAGTTACGTCATATTCCAGTTCTCAGCATCACTGCAGCAAGTACAATGGAGCCCTAAGTTGGCCAGCGTCCAGCTTTTGGGCACCCTATTAAATTAAATGGTAAATTAATCTACCGTATATACTCGAGTATAAGACGAGTTTTTCAGCACATTTTTTGTGCTGAAAAACACTCACTCGTCTTATACTCGAGTCAGTTGTCTGTATTATGGCAATTTTCATTGCCATAATACAGACAAGGACCGGGGGCTGTCAGGAAGCTGTAACTTACCTTCACCGCAGCTCCTGTCAGCTCCCTTCTCTCTCCTCCGTCCGTGCAGCTCCCAGGTCAGCTTCCTCTGCAACTCTCGCGAGAGCCGCGGGGTCAGAGCATTGCCACGGGTTACCGTGGCAACGCTCTGCGCGGCCGCGAGAGTTGCAGAGGAAGCTGACCTGGGAGCTGCACGGACGGAGGAGAGAGAAGGGAGCTGACAGGAGCTGCGGTGAAGGTAAGTTACAGCTTCCTGACAGCCCCCATCCTACAGCCCATCCACTGGACCACCAGGGAGTGAGAGCCCCCCTCCCTGGCCAGCTAACAAGCAGGGAGGGGGGACGAAAAAATAAATTAAAAAAATAATAACAACATTAAAAAAAATAATAACAACATTAAAAAAATATATATTACAATAATAATAATTAAATAATAATAATTAATAAAATGCCCACCCCACCAATGCTCTGCACTCACACACACACACACTGCACTCTCACACACACACACACACACTGCACTCACACACACTGCATTCATACACACACTCATACACACACTGCACTGCATTCATTATATACACACACTGCATACACACTGCATTCATACATACACACTGCACTCATACATACACACTGCACTCATACACACACTGCATTCACACTGCACTCACACACTGCACTCATATACACACACTGCACTGCATTCATTATATACACACTGCACTCATACACACACACTGCACTCATATACACACACTGCACTCCATTCATTATATACACACTGCATTCATACACACACTGCATACACACACTGCATTCATACACACACACACTGCACTCATACATACACACTGCACTCATACACACACACTGCATTCACACTGCACTGCATTCATTATATACACACTGCACTCACACACTGCATTCATTATATACACACTGCACTCATACACACACTGCACTCATATACACACACTGCACTCCATTCATTATATACACACTGCATTCATACACACACTGCATACACACACTGCATTCATACACACACACTGCACTCATACATACAAACTGCCCTCATACCCACACACTGCATTCACACTGCACTGCATTCATTATATACACACTGCACTCACACACTGCATTCATTATATACACACTGCACTCATACACACACTGCACTGCATTCATTATACACACACTGCACTCATACACACACTGCACTCATATACACACACTGCACTCCATTCATTATATACACACTGCATTCATACACACACAGCATTCATACACACACACACTGCATTCATTATATACACACACTGTAAATAAATATTCAGTTAATATAACTGTTTTAGGATCTAATTTTACTTAGAAATTTACCAGTAGCTGCTGCATTTCCCACCCTAGTCTTATACTCGAGTCAATACGTTTTCCCAGTTTTTTGGGGTAAAATTAGGGGCCTCGGCTTATATTCGGGTCGGCTTATACTCGAGTATATACGGTATTGTCTATTATTTTGTCTACTGTAATTTTTCATTGTTTATTCATTGATGTGTCCCAGAAATACAAAGGGGTAAAATGATGAGTAATTATGTGGCATTACTTGTCTGTGGCCCCTGCATCTATAGCCATTTTCTCCTGATCTGCCTTGTTCTGTTCATTGTTCTGTTGGTGTTGAGGCCTCTATAGCAGGTTCTTTGACTATTAGTCACACTCGTATTTAAGAGCACACTGAAAAATGCTGACCTGGTAATTCAACTAACCCAACAAAGCAAGTTATGACCAGTTAGAAGCGCATAGACACAAGATCCATACACCAAAATAATATTATAGACTTAGTAGTACAAACTACTGCTAATTATAGCGGTCACCTGAGTAGCAACCCCTGACTGTCCAAACAGAAGATCCACATTCAGACTATTGTACACCAATTCTATTGTATACACAAAATCACAGCAAACTTTCAAGGTAAATGTGTCATTGTGCATTGCTATGTAAAATTTATCTACTTTGATTCCATTGTTTATTGCTCTCTATCCTCATTTATGTATAATTCAAGATTTTCCTAGGCTACTGGTGACAAAAAGTATGAATTTTAAAAAAGACAGGAGTATGTTTAAAGGGAAACTATAGTGTCAGGAAAACAAAGTTGTCCTCTATTGTGGATCAACTATATTTACCCCCCCCCCCACCCCTCGTGGTGCAGAAGGGGTAAAAAAAAACCCTCTCAGCGCTGGCTCAGGTCCGCCTCCTAATGTGCATGCGTGGACACCACCCAGACCACTTCAATGAGCTGAAGTAGACTGGGTGCCTATAGTGTCCCTTTAAAGTATTTCTTTACTACTCATAGCAGCAAAATAATAACACATACAGTATAGGTAGAAGAGAACAACAGTATTCAACTAAATATGTTTGGTAACAGAAACAACCAATCAGCATAAAGCAAATGTTATAAGACAAGTAACCCCACAAATACCCTCCTCTTTCTTTGCTGCTTGTAGAGAACTGGATGATGCAAACGTCAAGAAGATCCGGAACTGTGAACATTGAAAGGAGTAATTATAAGGCTATTTTTTATTGACTTGTGAATTAAACTGAAAAATAAGAGAACATTATAAAACAAAGAGGATGGGTTAACCTGGAGGGATAGCATTTTCATACATCTTGAATTTTGTGGCAGGCAGGAGGCACATACTATGTTTGTTGAAAGCTAAACTTATGAAAAACATATAAGCAGAAGTTATAATATAAATTAAATAATAAACTATGATAAAAATAATAAAAGTTACATTGTAGTATAACCATAGAAACGTGAAATTCAGGTTTAAAATAAAACATTTTGAAGCTAGACTCTGAGGACCATGCTTTGAGGATATCGGACAGAGAGCTGCCTGCTTGGAATACATTAGTGGATATAGCTCGACAAATGGAGTGTGCCCCAATGTCAATAGCCATCAAGGCCATAGTCTGTTTAACCCATCTAGCCAGGGTGGAGGATGGAATGGGAAGATAGGGCTTAAAAAATGGAAGCAGGAGTTAAGAATGGGATGGATGTCTGTAATCGAAAGTCTCTTTTTTTTGTAAGCTTTTAAACAACAAATTATGCTTAAATGGTTATGGTTTAGGAAGGCAGGATAAGTGGATGTAAAATTCGTCCTAATTTGTCTAAAAATTGTAAAGTGTACACTTTGAGGGGAATATTGTCTGTCTGACAAATCAAGTGCCTTAACAACAGAGACACATTTAAAGGAAATTAGACATATTAATACAGTAGGTTTGAAGTTTAAAATGTTTAGTGAGAGTAACTCATTAGGAAAATCATGATGTCATGCCGTTAAAGGGACCACGTCATCTAGGCGACCCCATGTTGTTTGGAGTACACGTGTGAACACATGTGAGCCTATTTAAAGCCCGTTCATGTCCTTACTCATGCCCCTATTGTGGCTTCTGTTTAGTAACATGTTTGGTGCTCCTGCAACTTTCTTGTGATTTCCTGTTATTGAGCTTGGCTTCGTTTTGACTCTGCTACCCTCTGGTATCCTGACCCAACTTTTAAAGTGACCTGTGTATTTCTGATATCCTGACCCGGCTTGTATATTGACCTGTGTATTTCTGATATCCTAACCCGGCTTGTATATTGACCTGTGTATTTCTGATATCCTAACCCGGCTTGTATATTGACCTGTGTATTTCTGATATCCTAACCCGGCTTGTATATTGACCTGTGTATTTCTGATATCCTGACCCGGCTTGTATATTGACCTGTGTATTTCTGATATCCTAACCCGGCTTGTATATTGACCTGTGTATTGACCAGGAAAGAGTAGAAAGGTGCTTAAACTTACCTTTTCTCCATCACTGTGCCGGTCTCGCTGCGACTGGCCCTACCTTCATGAGAGGCAATACGCTGTGCTATACCAATAAGCATCTCCTCAGAGATGCCTTGACTCAATGCATCTCTATTGGGAGTGTTTAGTGTCTCCATGCAGAGCGTGGAGTTGCTAAATGTAGGTGCTGCACGCTGTGAGATAGGAAGCACCTCTAGTGGCCATCTGAGTGACTGCACTGATAGGTGTTACTTAAAAACAATGTAAACACTGCTGCTTCTCTGAAAAACCTTTAGAGACACGCTACAGACACCATGAGCACTACATTAAGCTGTTGTGGTTCTGGTGACTATTGTGCCCCTTTAATCAGGAACGGTCTTGGGCATTCCATCTGTGATGGAGCTCCTATACTCAGGCTGAGTATCTCCGCCTGAGCAGCTAGAGTGATTATAGCTTGTCCCAAACATCAGCTGAGGTTTGATGAAGGGTAAAACAGATCTACCTTCATTAGAAAACACACAGGGATATATGCACACTTTCCCAACATACAAATGGGTAGAAAGTACTATTGGGAGTTCAGAGTCCCCTGGAAGTATTTTTCAAGTTCTTGTTTTCATTTAAAAAAAATAATATATATATATATATATATATATATATATAGATATATTTTTTTTTCTTCAATTATTTCCTTTACTTTACACTCACCAAAATTAATGAGTAAATTAATCACTCACCAAGATTAAATTACCTAGTTTAATGATAGATCTAAATACAACTGTGTGGATTTCTACTTTATTTTATTCCTCCTACCTCTCCCAGTGCTCTTTCAGTGTTTCTTTCTCTGGCTCTGCTTCTTCTCCCCAACTCTTCTCTGTTGGTGTCCCCCAAGGTTCAGTCCTTGGTCCACTACTGTTCTCCATCTATACTGCCTCCCTTGGTAAACTCATTAGCTCCTTTGGCTTCCAATATCATTTCTATGCAGATGACATGCAAATCTACCTGTCCTCTCCTGATCTCTCGCCGTCCCTCTTGACTAGTGCCTCTGACTGCCTCTCTGCTGTTTCTAACTGGATGGCTGCCCACTTCCTTAAACTAAACTTGACCAAAACTGAAATTCTGGTCTTTCCTCCCTCAAGTGTTGTTACTCCTGTGTCTGTCTCCCTCTAAGTCAATGGTGCTACCATCAGCTCCACCACGCAGGCTCGCTGCCTAGGTGTTCTCTTTGACTCCGACCTCTCCTTCAAGCCTCATGTTCAATCTATCGCCAAATCCTGTCATTTCCATCTCAAAAACATTGCGCGCATCCGCCCCTACTTAACGCCAGATGCGACTAAGGTGTTGGTCCATTCCACTGTCCTTTCTCGCCTTGACTACTGTAATCCGCTTCTCAGTGGTCTTCTCCGCTTCTCAGTGGTCTTACGTGCTCCCAACTTGCGCCGTTACAGTCCATAATGAAGGCGGCAGCGAGGCTCATCTTCCTGTTCGCCCGCACCTCCCATGCCTCACCCTTTTGTCAGTCCCTACATTGGCTTCCTATAAAATATAGAGCTCAATTTAAAATTCTGGTTCTTGCTTTCAAATCTCTACATAATGCTGCTCCCACCTATCTATCCTCCCTTATACACAAGTATGTGCCGTCTAGGCCCTTACGATCTGCTGAAGACTTACGTCTATCTTCTGTCCGTACTCTCACCTCTGATGCTCGCCTTCAAGATTTCTCGAGGGCTGCACCGTTCCTGTGGAACTCGCTTCCCTCCTCCGTTAGATGCTCACCCAGTCTCCACTCCTTCAAAAAATCGTTAAAAACCTACTTCTTCATAAAAGCGTATCAATTAAACTGTTAATAGCTCCTGACTGATTCCTCTTCTGCAACTGTCACTAGTCTAATACTATCCTTACCTTTTTGTGTCATTTTACCCCACTCCCTCTAGCATGTAAGCTCATTGAGCAGGGCCCTCAACCCCTCTGTTCCTGTGTGTCCAACTTGTCTGGTTACAACTACATGTCTGTTCGTCCACCCATTGTAAAGCGCTGCGGAATTTGACGGCACTCTATAAATATCATAATAATAATAATAATAATAATAATTCTATATTTATATTTTCATTCAAAACAGAACATTATAAAAATAAAAATAAAAGATATGTCAACAGAACTCATTTTTCACAAACCGAGGGGTCAGTAAGAGGATTATGCAGAATCCCCCTGAGAAACCTGTTAATTCTATACATGTCCCAAAAGGTATGTGACCCCGGTAATGAACATAGCAAATATCCTGAGACAAGGAAGAAATAGAAATTAAAAATGAGAAAAAAATAATAACTTATGAATCGTGCTTAAGAAAAGAGAGGGCCAAGAATGACATATGAGATAAGGGCAGTGGACGTCTAATTTTAGTTTTTAATTTTGTTTTACAGAACTCACAAATATGTTAAATATTGGAAATAAGTAACTCTGTAACTCACTTTGTTTGTGCAGTTTTGAAGTCACAGTGAAAGTATATAAATTTTCTCTCTCTCTCAAATATCTAAATATTAAAATATGTAATATCTGTCTTGGATTAGAAAATACTCAGACAGATCCGCTTTCGAACGAATTAGTAGTGTACGTGCATGTTGTTTTATATGTGAGACACTGAGAATGAGAGTCTCTGTAGTGGTTTACAAACTCTGCCAGCCTGGAGTTAATTGATCCCTGGGAATTAGATTCCATTTCCAATGTACGTCAGTGAAGAAGAGAGAACTGTCACTTCTCTAAACATATGCTCTAATTTGTCTCCATAGCAAGCAGAGCAGAAAAAAAAGATTGAAACTCAAAACCCACACAACATAAAAATAACTGATAATTGATTGTTATATTATTAATAACAGTCATGCTTCTGAAGAGGACAGAATGCTGTTGGTCTGCTACGGCTGACTTGCACCAATTGTAATACTCATTTTGCTTGGCCCAGGGGCAGGGAGCAGTGCACTGATGAGTTTCGGTGACTTTGACAATTAGTCTTTCAATTCCCTACAGAGCACAACATCAACACTTTGCTACCTTCGCTTCTTTGCTTCTGAGCTGCATACAGCAGAGTTCTTGCAAGTCAGGTGGTGGGGGGCATAGGAGCATCCAATAGCAAAGTAGGTGCACAGACAGTGGGGGCTTCAAAAAAATTAATTGGGGGCTAGTGCAAAAAAATGGAGGCTATGGAGACAAACAGGTCTATAGGGCTATGTAGAGGCGGTAGGACTTTAATTTTCCTATATTAGAGAGTTTAAATGTTTGTCCATTATCATACCAAGTGCAGTTGTGTAGCTCTTGAACAAATACATCTCTCACTGTATTTTCGTAGGTAGCTGGAAGCAAAACATGTACTAGTCTAAAGTTCGAACTTTAGGCTCGAAACTAGAATTAATCTCTACATTCAAACATGCCACACAGAGGTTATATTTCTATGTTTGGCTACTGTGCCTACATCTTGTTTTGATGTCTATAACTGCACAAAAAAAAAAATGTACGCGTTGTTTCTTTAGTCTTATTTTGTTAATCTGCATTTTCTGGACATCATTGCCTATTGGCTACTCACATATATGACTGTTGTTCTACATTATTGCCTGTATTGTACTATCTCCACTCAAGAAAACTTGATTGCCAAAAAAAAAAAAAATATACAACAAGATATCAAAAATGATCAGAACATTACGAAATCATTTTAAAAGTTTATCCAAAAAATATTAAATCATTTGGACAGCTTATCCAACATTTTGCCATTAGCAGGGTATTTACTAAATCGAGAATTCTAAGTGAATTTAAAATTTACGGTCAGAGTATACGAACTGAGAGCACAGCTGTTTCAGGTTCCGCTATTTTCACCATGAATTTAAAATTCACCTTGAATGTATTCTTTTTTTTTTTTTGTAATTAAGATGGCAATTGGATTTTTTGCTTAACAAGACAAAATAGATGTATCACCTAGTGGATAACAACACTAATAGGTAGTTCTAGCACTGCACACGTTTCCCCTAGTGTGAGACCCCAGAACTACGGTGCCATGTTGGTCACAACTTAAAATCTTAATTTTGTGAATAACCCTGCCTGTTTACAACTGACTACAACTCAACATTTATTTAATAAACTCCTACATTTTGTGTTTTGGTAAGATCTAGTGTTGTCACATTAATGTGCGTATCTTTTCCATTTTTTTGTATTGTTTGACCAAACATGACTAAATCCTGCTTAGACATAACACAAGACGTGGAATTTTGCATGTTTGATGAACAACGCAAATTAGTAATCTAATCACCAGTTGTAATTCTTGTAAACATTTACTGTCCCCGGTGTTTAAATCTCAGGGCACAGCAAGTCATAAACAAAAAGTATGTTACCCGTAGCTAATGAAATTGAACCAAGTCCCTGTGCACCGTCACCATAGAGGTCACATGACGTCTTTGGCAACATCGTTATCCTCTGGGGCAAATTTCTTTTTCATTAATGAGTAAATAAATCATGCAAACTAATATTTGCATGAATACTAATAATAAATA
Source organism: Pelobates fuscus (assembly GCF_036172605.1). Classification (NCBI taxonomy): domain Eukaryota; kingdom Metazoa; phylum Chordata; class Amphibia; order Anura; family Pelobatidae; genus Pelobates; species Pelobates fuscus. The sequence continues at coordinate 44,965,335 of NC_086322.1, read as the reverse complement.
ACACTGATTTTTCTTATAAATCTACCTTTTTTTTTGTCTACTATTGTTGTTGTTTCCCTTATTTCTCAATCAAGTATCTCACATTTTTAAAATCTCATTCTGCAGCCCAATTAGCTGTTTAGACTTATATACCAAATAGCTTCTTTTCTTTTTATTAGTTTTACTTAAGTTATTTTTAATGCGGGTTCAATCCTAATCCTTTAGAGTTGTCAATTCTAGTGACTGCTGTTTGTTAATTTTTGTAAACACAGATTTCTCTTTTACCACACTATGTGTGTTTCAGTATGGCTGTCTGTGTGTATGTGTGACAGAATGTCTATGTGTGAGTCTGTCAGTGTCCGTGTGTTTCAGTATGTCCATCTGTCTGTGTGTATATGTGCCAGTATGTCTGTCAGTGTATCTGTATCTGCATGTGTGTCAGGTAGTGTATTTGTGTGTATCTATATGTAGTCAGGAGGGCCCAAATAAATGCTTGCCCAGGGTCCAATCAAAATTAAAGACGGGGGGGCGGGGCCTGACAGCCAAGATGGCCGGTCGCACACTTCGAGAGCTTTCTCACTACGGAGCATAACCACGCTGATTTTGACCGACACGGTAACCACAGCGGCCCACGGTGCCCAAAAATGGACCCAGCGCAACCTCACGAACAAAACGATACCGGTCCGGCACCGGAGGGACACTGAAATGCCTACAACGGCCATGTGGCCTAAACCGGTGCGGAGCCTGAGGCCCGGGGGCGGCGGCCGATCCCCTGGCGCAGAATGCGCTCACGATCCAGACTTCACCTCAGCCCTACTACCCCCCCCCCTTTGGACCGGCGGGGGTCATCCCGGTCCTCGCAGGGGACGAACATCCCCACACAGCGGTCGGACCAAGCGACACCACCCACAACTAAGCGTGACCGACTAGGCCTCACTAGAATGGAGGCACAGACGCAACCCAAGACCAAACACACACTCATTGAGCCACCCAGGGATGCCCTGGAGTTCCTCCACCAGCTAAGCACACGCCTGTGGAGGGGGCACAACACCCAGAGGCAGCCCCACAAGCGAGAGATAAGAGAGCTGGCGGCCTGGATCCGCCCAGCTACACGGCGCCGTATGTGGGTGATCCCCCCACGGAAAGCAAAGGCGGCCTCCCAACAGAAACATTGCCAAGCATCGTCTGGGCCCACGAGTTCACCGGAACCCGGCACTCACGTCCCCACACCCAAGAATAACCCCCGCCAGACTGTCCGACATGTCTGCCACCCGGCGGCACCAGCAGACCCTGGCAGAGTTCTACAGCTGGGTCCCACGTGGAGCCTAAGTAAGGCCTCACCAAACCAGGTCGGCGAACACAGGGCGGAGGCAGGACCCGACCCAAGCAAGCTCCGGAGCAGATCCCGGACAACCCGCCAAACGCACCTAGCCACCGAAGGGGCCACACGCTCTTCTTCCGAGCTGGGGGTTCGTCAAGAGGTAACCCTCCCACGCCACCCATACACCCGAGGGGACAGCCGAGCACTGGCAACTCCTTGGGCCCACAACCCTGTTGATGGGGTCAATGGACATGTGGCTAGAACCCCTACTAAGGCCTCGGGCCGAAGACACACGGTCCCCAGACACCAAACACCCAGAAAGGCTGGCGGAGAGCAGGGAATCAGGAGAATCCGGGCAGACACGATGCTGAGAGCACCGCGCCGGGCCACGGGGTGGCTTGCCTCCAGAAGGACCCTAGCGGTATCAGGTGAGGTGTCTCAACAACCCACACCCCAGCCACCAGCCTACTCAACGAACTGGACTTGGAATGATTTAACACTGCTGTACTTGTGTGGCCACCTAGAGTCGCCAACCTTACCTTTAATCTGACTCAGTTTAATTCCTTACTTTGGTTTATACCTATATTGTTTAGCTTGATTAGCTTGTCTAGCCTGTCATAATGTCATAATGGTACTACTGGGAACAATGTTGCTAGGGGTGAATCTACTGTTATTTCAGTGTGGTCCCACTCAACTGGGTTAAACGACCCTTCCCTGTTTAGCTTGCTTAGCTTGTTTAGTCTGTGATAATAGTGTTGCTGGTAACGATGCTGCTAGTGCTCTAGTTCTACCGCCATGGCCACATTTAACTTACTCACACAAACCTTTGTTGTTTGGCTTGCCTAGCTGCCTGGCCTGTAATACTAATGCTACTGGTAATGAAGCGGCTTGTCATATTCTTACTGTTATATCAGCGAGGTCACATTTAACCTAGTCCGACATACCTGTCTTGTTTAGCTAGTCTGGCCTGTAATAATAACTCTCCTGGTAATGATGTTGCAGGTGATAACACTACTGATCTACCAGCGAATACGACTGCCAGCTCATGTAATATCCATTTTTTACTGACCGTTTAACTTGTTATTATTATTGTACTTCACTCTATTAATATAAAATGAGACCGACGCTCGTAGGAGATGTTTTCTTATGTTATCTTGCTCCCACTCTGTACAAAACGCATTCTCCCTTCTTTATTCTGTACCCGGTAATCTTAATGTCTCAATAAAAGAAAGATAAAAAAAAAAAAAAAAAATTAAAGACGGCGCGTACAAAGTATATGGGGGTCAGAGTTGGTTTAGGTACGACCAGCAATTCCATCAGAAGATAACGTCGTGTCCTGGTCTGGATTTTGGGACTCACGACGGCAGCCTCTGGCTGCTGCTAAAGACACCTAGCTGCCCATGCCCCTTTGCTCACATCAGGCACAAAAAGATGTCTGTAGGCTCTTCAATGAGAGCCACTGCAGGTGGTATTCTTCCTGCAGATTTAAACACAAATGTTCCCATTGTGGGGGAGCTCATCCCGCAATGCAGTGTTTTAAAAAGGCAAAACAGCCGATGCCCCAAAAAAGTACAGAAGACGACGCACGTTTGGGAACTGGTTGCAGGGGTTTTCTATATTTGCAAGTATCTTGTCCCGCCGTTTTCCCGAGTGAGCCCCATCATTGTTTTGGGTACCAGGACTTAATCTGAAGCCAGAGGCATGTACAAAGTATATGGGGGGCAGAGTTGGTTTAGATACGACCAGCAATTCCGTCAGAAGATGGCGGCGTGTCCTGGTCTGGATTTTGGGACTCAGGACGGCAGCCTCTGGCTGCTGCTCAAGACCCCTAGCCGCCCATGCCCCTTTGCTCACGCCGACCCCCGGCTGGACACAAAAAGGTGTCTGTTGGCTCTTCAATGAGAGCCACTGAAGGTGGTATTCCTCCTGCAGATTTAGACACGAATGTTCCCATTGTGGGGGAGCTCATCCCGCAATGCAGTGTTTTAAGAAGGCAAAACAGCCAGTGCCCCAAAAAAGTACACAAGATGACATTTCTAGGGGGGAGGACGCCGGTGAGCGTGGAAAAGATGGTACCGTAGCTCGCACGCTATCCTAAGACGTGGGAAGCGTGTATTTTGGAAGAGGGTTTTTTTGATCGGATTTTGGATCCCTTGCGTGTTCTCGGGGGGGGGGGGTTGTTTTTCGGACAACTTACGTTCGGTTCAGGGTCAAGAACGGGTTTTAGCGGGAAAGATGGCAAAGGAGACGGCCATGGGATGCATTAGACATGTGCATGGGGAAAATTTTCGGTTCGGTTCGGCATTCCGAAATTCGGGACTTTCGCAATTCGGACTTTCGCAATTAGGGACTTCAACACTTCGGAACTTCGGAAATTCGTCAACTTCGGCACTTCAGCACTTCGGAACTTCGGTAATTCGGCAACTTCGGCAACTTCGGAAATTCGGGACTTCGGCACGTCGGGACTTCTTTTGCAGCCCCTTAGTAGATAACTCCCTAATTCCCACATATTAGGGAGTTATTTACCAAAAGGCTGAAAGACTTAAATTGGTCTTTCAGCCAAATTTACTAATACTAAGTAAAAATTACTTAGTATTAAAAAAATTTGCCCATACTCGCTATACCGCAAGTAGAGGCATGTCTAGTAAACAGTGAGCAGCCTGTGCCTGCTCACTGTAAAAAAAATAAAAATAAAAATAGGGTCCCCCCTTTTATCTAAAAGGGGGTCATATTCCTATGAGTTTAACATTTAATGTTTGGATGAACGCTCGGCATTGTCAGGATTTACTAGTTGATCCAGCACGTAGAATTGTGTCACACAGATGACTAAGAGGTAACGTATTGCCGGGCCTTAGAATGGCCGGACTTAACGTACCAAAGAGTAGTCAGGATACTTTCCGAGGTCAGGGGATACAGAAAGAGACACAACGATAAGGGAAAGCCAGAAGTCAGGGATACTAGAATACAGGGAAGTCAAAATCAAAGCCAAAGTCAAAAACCAGAAGAAACTTGAATCAGGAATGCGCTCTCGGACGACTAGGGAAACCACAACAGGGCACTGAGCAGGATGAGAACTGGGCCTAAATACCCGTCTTCTGGATCTCATGCTGCACCTGCTGAGTGATGGGCTCCTCCCCCTACTGCTCCTCCACTCTGGTGACCGCCTGGACATGCTGAACCTGGCGCAATCCCCGCCTCGTTCCTTGCTGAGCTCACACCTCCGGACACTCTGTGCCTCCCCATGCCGCCCCTGAAAGCGGCCCCTAGGGCCCTACCGCACGTCAACTACTGCTTGCTTGCACCGCCATAGGTGCTAGCCTGCATGTGCCTTCCTCTGCCTCTGTCCTGTCCAGTGCCAGACAGCCTGTGCTTTCAGCAGCTGCAGGCCAGGCCCCAGCCGTCGCCACGGCCGCAACCGCTGACCTCTCGCTGCCAGAGCCCCCCCCCCTTCCTCCCGGGGGGAAGCCCAAGATTTCCCGGTGTTAGCCCGCCCCTCTTCACAGTGGGCCACATGGGCTCACCGGGCTGTGACAGAGCGCCTCCAGCATCGTCCTCATTCCTGGCCACACTCCCATCCTCCCGGGAACATGCCACCCGTCTTGCCTCCCTGCCAGCCACCCTGCGGCGAGGCGCACTCCGCACGGGGAGCCGTTTCCTCGTGGCCTGTCTCCCCCGGCCAGCACCGCGTCACTCCGACGGAGCTGGCCGTCCGCTCACCTCCTCAGCAACTATGTCCGCACCTCTACTTGCCGACGGACTCTGACGCCTCTTCACCGCTGGCACCAATCTGGGACTGACGGGTCCTCCGCGCCGGCCGTCGCTCCTCCACCGCGGGGATGGGATCAGCTGCACCTGAGACTCCTAGCTGTTCCTGCAGCCACGCCATCCCCCTGTCTCTCACTGCTGCCCGCACACCAGCCAGGATCTCCTCCAGGGACACCATTTGCAACGAGAAAAGAAAAACAACCCACATAAGCCTGTCACAAGTACCAGTTAAGTGCAAGTTTAAAATTAAAATGGCCACTCTCTAAGATGGCCGTGCTATAACCCCCTAGTCCCCACCCCCATAACCACATGACAAAGTCCTGCCCCCAATTATTAAAATACTACATGCCTACTCTCTGGCCCTGTCAAGGCCCATTCCCCTAACTGCGTTGCTCCATGGTCTACATGATTTTCTGTAGAGTTAAACTTGATTGTAAAAGAAAAACCAAGAAATAAACAGTACATGTGACATGGTGAAAATCACAGCTCCTTGTATCCCCCTAACAGTCTTTCTATTCTTGGTGTAGGAGTTCTCCCCACTCTTCCTTATACAATACACCTAGTTTAGAAATATTATCTGTCACATACTGCAGGTTTTAGATCTACCCTGAGAATTCCAATAATATGCAACTCTGGGCACATCCCAAAATCTAATCTTTCATTTCTTAGAAATAGGTAGAGGTTTGTGATAATCCCAGGTCAAGTTCCTTCTGCTGATATTTCCATACAAACCATATTTAAACAAGTATTGCTAACTACAAATACCTCTTGATGTCAGAAGCTTAAAGCGGCACTGTCATGCCGAACTTACCTTTCCTCAATCTCTTCCTCTTCTCCCCCTCTCTCAGGATCTGTTATTCTTTTCTTCCTGTCTTCTTTAGTTTTCTTTAAAATCATAAGACAAAGTAGGGACTCTGTCTTATGGAGGATTCCTCCGCTTGACCAGCTCTGACCAGCGGAGGAGCAAAGTGTGCTTCATTTCCGCTGGTCAGAGCAATTTTCCCATGATCCCTAGCTTTCCTCCCTGTTCCCTCAATGCTTCCTGTCAGTATTGCCGAACGTCCTGTCACTTAGACAGAACGCCGGCAAAACTGCCGAATTGCATCCTAACAGAATGAGAACAGTTTCTCCATTGGTGTTAGGATGCAATTCGGTACTTTGTTCGTATCGGAATTTCATTCTAATGAATGAAACTCCGATCCTATTCATTGCTGTGGCTGCATCTTGCAGCCGCTTAGTAGATAACTCCCTAATTCCCACGGTATCAGGGAGCTATCTACTAAAAGGCTGAAAGACCTAAATGGGTCTTGAAGCCAAATGTACTAATACTAAGTAAAGATTACTTAGTATTAGTAAATAATATGCCCCTACTCGCTATACCGCGAGTAGGGGCATGTCTAGTAAGCAGTGAGCAGCCTGTGGCTGCTCACTGTAAAAAAAAAAAAAAAAAAAAGAACAAAAAAAAACACCTAATAACCCCCCCCCCTGCGTGGGGGTTAAAAATGGGGGGGACCTACTGTCCTCCCCCCTGGCCCCCACCCCTGCGCTGTGGGTGGGGGCCCTAATAAAATAATAAGGGGGGGGGACCTACTGTCCTCCCCCCCTGGCCCCCACCCCTGCGCGGTGGGTGGGGCCCTAATAAAATAATAGGGGGGGGGACCTACTGTCCTCCCCCCCTGGCCCCCACCCCTGCGCGGTGGGTGGGGGCCCTAATAAAATAATAAGGGGGGGGACCTACTGTCCTCCCCCCCTGGCCCCCACCCCTGAGCGGTGGGTGGGGGCCCTAATAAAATAATAAGGGGGGGGACCTACTGTCCTCCCCCCCCTGGCCCCCACCCCTGCGCGGTGGGTGGGGGCCCTAGTAAAATAAGGGGGGGGACCTACTGTCCTCCCCCCCGGCCCCCACCCCTGCGCTGTGGGTGGGGGCCCTAATAAAATAATAAGGGGGGGGACCTACTGTCCTCCCCCCCTGGCCCCCACCCCTGCGCGGTGGGTGGGGCCCTAATAAAATAATAGGGGGGGGACCTACTGTCCTCCCCCCCTGGCCCCCACCCCTGCGTGGTGGGTGGGGGCCCTAATAAAATAATAAGGGGGGGGACCTACTGTCCTCCCCCCCCTGGCCCCCACCCCTGAGCGGTGGGTGGGGGCCCTAATAAAATAATAAGGGGGGGGACCTACTGTCCTCCCACCCCTGCGCGGTGGGTGGGGGCCCTAGTAAAATAATAAGGGGGGGGACCTACTGTCCTCCCCCCCGGCCCCCACCCCTGCGCTGTGGGTGGGGGCCCTAATAAAATAATAGGGGGGGGGACCTACTGTCCTCCCCCCCTGGCCCCCACCCCTGCGCGGTGGGTGGGGGCCCTAATAAAATAATAAGGGGGGGACCTACTGTCCTCCCCCCCTGGCCCCCACCCCTGAGCGGTGGGTGGGGGCCCTAAATGAACCCCCCCCCATCAAGGTGACTAGGGGTCCCAAGCCCCTAGTCACCCCCCCACCCAAAACATTCTATCCCCTACCTACCCCCCTCACCCTAAAAATAGTGAGGGGGGAATAAAATAACTAACCTGTAAAAAAAAAAAAATTAAACTTACCATTTTACGTCTTCTTTTTTCTAAATTCTTCTTTCTTCAGCCCCCAAAAAAGCCAAATAAAAATCCATCATACCCGTCGCACTTAAAAAAAAAAAAAAAAAAAACGAGCGCAAAAAAAAATTAATCCATGTTCACCCATGGAGGGCACGCCGCGTACTGAGCTCCGCAGGGCGGATCAAGGCTTATATAGCCTTGCCCCGCCCTGCAATTAGGCTTAGAACACACTGATTGGTTGGTTTAAGCCAATCAGAGTGCTCTGTGTCATTTTACACAGCGTGGGAAAATTCAAAAGAACTTTCCCACGCTGTGTAAAATGACAGATCACTGTGATTGGATGGTTTTCAAGCCATCCAATCACAGTGCTCTGTGTCATTTTACAAGCGTGGGAAAATTCCAAAGAACTTTCCCACGCTTGTAAAATGACACAGAGCACTGTGATAGGATGGATTTCAAGCCATCCAATCACAGTGCTCTGTGTCATTTTACAAGCGTGGGAAAATTCCAAAGAACTTTCCCAAGCTTGTAAAATTACACAGAGCACTGTGATTGGATGGCTTGAAAACCATCCTATCACAATGCTCTGTGTCATTTTACAAGCGTGGGAAAGTTCTTTGGAATTTTCCCACGCTTGTAAAATGACACAGAGCACTCTGATTGGCTTAAACCAACCAATCAGTGTGTTCTAAGCCTAATTGCAGGGCGGGGCAAGGCTATATAAGCCTTGACCCGCCCTGCGGAGCTCAGTACGCGGCGTGCCCTCCATGGGTGAACATGGATTAATTTTTTTTTGCGCTCGGTTTTTTTTTTTTTTTTTTTAAAGTGCGACGGGTATGATGGATTTTTATTTGGCCTTTTTGGGGGCTGAAGAAAGAAGAATTTAGAAAAAAGAAGACGTCAAATGGTAAGTTTAATTATTTTTTTTACAGGTTAGTTATTTTATTCCCCCCTCACTATTTTTAGGGTGAGGGGGGTAGGTAGGGGATAGAATGTTTTGGGTGGGGGGGGTGACTAGGGGCTTGGGACCCCTAGTCACCTTGATGGGGGGGGGGGGTTCATTTAGGGCCCCCACCCACCGCTCAGGGGTGGGGGCCAGGGGGGGGAGGACAGTAGGTCCCCCCCCCTATTATTTTATTAGGGCCCCCACCCACCGCGCAGGGGTGGGGGCCGGGGGGGAGGACAGTAGGTCCTTCCCCCTTATTATTTTATTAGGGCCCCACCCACCGCGCAGGGGTGGGGGCCGGGGGGAGGACAGTAGGTCCCCCCCCCTTATTGTTTTATTAGGGCCCCCACCCACCGCGCAGGGGTGGGGGCCGGGGGGGAGGACAGTAGGTCCCCCCCCTTATTATTTTATTAGTGCCCCCACCCACCGCGCAGGGGTGGGGGCCAGGGGGGAGGACAGTAGGTCCCCCCCCCCTTATTACCATTTATGTTTTTACAGTGAGCAGCCACAGGCTGCTCACTGTTTAGTGGACATGCCCCTACTCGCGGTATAGCGAGTAGGGGCATTGGGGAGATTTTAATCTCCCTTGTGCTATTATGGGGGTCATATTGACCCCCATAGAGTGAGGGGGGGACCTGGGGGGCTTATGAAGTGGTGGGGAGCACAGCTCCCCACCGCTTCTGTCTTTACATATTACAAGGAGGGAGCTGCACGCCGATGGCTCCCTCCTTGTAATAAACTGAACGAACAAACTAACACTGATACTCAGTGTTAGTTTGTTCGTCTGATTTTTTCTATTCATTCATTCGTCTGTCTGATGAATGAATGAATAGATGAAATTCCCGTTCGCATGTCCAGATGTTTCACTGGGCATGTGCGGGAATCTCACAGTCTGTCTAGTGTGGGTAGATGACGTGTCCCACAGGGACTTCACCTACCCACACAAAGATGGCGGCGCCCTGAATAAAGATCGGGGCAGAAGATACAGATTTAAAAATAGGTAATCTGGGGGGCTTAGGGGCATTTGGGGGTGACTAGGGGGTCAATTGGATGTAGTGGAGGCGGGAGGGGGGTTAAAAAAAAAACGGGATTCGGCATGACAGTGCCGCTTTAAAGTTAATGGTCTGAGAAAACCCTACTCAATTTCTCATTAGCCAATCCATTGTAGAGTGGAGTACTACCATCTGTAAATTGAAAGTATCATATCACCTGAGCATGTAACATCAGGCAGTGCAATTTCAAAAGACATAAATAGTTTAAGGAAACCACTATTCATATAGCAAGTGAGAAGAAGTAAAAGTAAAATTAATGTCCCTTAGGCAATTAAGAGACACACGACAGATGCACAAGATGCAAAAAAGGATTAAGATATACATGAAAGATGGGCATCCTTCACAAATATGTTGATAGAAGCAATATGGAAACATCTAGTAAGCTTCTAAATAATATGATTCAGCAGAAGGATTACAAAAAACTGTTGACAAAGTGTCACCATATAATAAAAACTCTAAGGATAGACCATGTTCCAATTGTGATAAAAAAAAATGGGAAAAAGAACTTCAAATGCCCATTCCACAGCCAGAATGGAATTATGCTTTGAAATATTCGGATCGAGCTATTCACTGCTTAAGCCTTAATGAATTACAATTTAAGGTGATGAATAGGTGGCATTTAGTCCCTGCCAGTATCGCTAAAATGTACCCAAACAGCACCGACAGATGCTGAAGATGCAACAGATCAAGGGGAGATCCGATGCAGATATGGTGGAACTGCCCTCTTCTAGGCTCAATATGGCCCAACGTTGATTAATTCTTTTCTGAATGGTTAGGACGTAAATTTGATCTTACTTCTTTGATCTTACTTCTACATTTGTCTTCTACATTTGTCTTTAGAAGGGCTGAATCAACAAGAGAAAAAAAATATTTGTGCATTTAATGACAGCAGTAAAATATGAAATATGAATATGGCAAAAAATTGGAAATCATCGAATTTAATCAATTGGCCTACGGTCAAAACTCAGCTTATTTTTCAATGCAGAATGGAAAGAGGTATTATGCTACACACCAACAAAGATAACACCCATTATTATTTTTGGAATAAGATACTCAAGGAAATGGGAGAAGATAGGTAATCAGAGAGAGCACAGGGGGATATATGTATATATGTATGGCTATAGTCTAGGGTTTCATTTGATCTCACCAGGACGCTATCGAAAGATTCTCTAACACCGAGTCCTATGTTAGTGTACATGTTTGTATTTGTGTATATGTTTGTAATGTACTAGTTTGTTTGGATAACTATATATTCTTTTTAAAAATATGAAAATGCTTTGTCTTTTGCATATATGGAAAAAAAAGGAAAAGCAAAATAAAAAAAAGATATACATGAACGATGCACAAACAAGACATACTTTTTGAAGTGGTCATGGTGGTAGGAGTCTGGATGTGCAGTGTTTCAGCTTGAAACACTGCACATCCAGAGAGATTTTTAATCGTGCGCTGGGGGCAATTTGCACCCCAGCACACATGACTTAGCCTGCCCAGAACTCCAGCCTGCCTAATGTCAATTCTCTGTATAAATTTGTCTGTTGTCAGCGTGCACTCAGGGCCACCATCAGGGGATGATGGCTGTAACGGGCCCGGCGGCACTTGGGGGCCGGTCGCCCGGGACCCATGTGTAGTGGCGGAACTGCCGCCAGTTCAGCTGCACCGGGGTCCGCACGCTGATGGGGCCCATGGGGTGGCCCAAGCATTTAGGACCACCCGATGGGTCCTATATCTTCAGGGGCCCGGTTAGCGCTGCGACCAGGCCCATCTGTGCATAACACTCAGAACGACAGGCGGATGCGTATTAGGGACTTTAACTTGTGGCTTGGTGAATGGTGTCGGGAGCAAGGATTTGACTTTATTTCTCATGGTAGCTCTGTTTGGAATGGAAATAAACTGTACAAAAAAGATGGTTTGCATCTTTCTCAAAAGGGAACAAATGTTCTCAGTGAGCAGTTCAGAGGTTTTGCTAGGATGTATTTAAACTAGGAGGGGGGGGTCAAAGGGTGATAAAACATCAATCCAATTGTCCCCCAAAACAAGGACAGAAGGTGCCTGTAGCAAGTGTGTTTAAAAAATGACAAGCTTAGAGTCATGTCTACAAATGCTCGCAGTTTAGGGAATAAGATCCATGAGCTTGTGGTAATACTGGCAACTGATAGTGTAGATTTAGTCGCTGTTACTGAGACATGGTATAATGAGAAAAATTACTGGGACATAGCAATACCAGGGTACTCTTTATATAGAAAAGACAGGGAAGGCAAGAAAGGGGGAGGGGTGGCCCTGTATGTGAAGGATAGCATAAAATCTAGCCTAATAAAAGTTAGTGAGGTGAACATAAAGTCCGTTTGGGTTACGTTAGAATTTGGTAATCACACAGTAATTCGTGTAGGTGTGATTTATAGGCCCCCAGGACAAACTGAAGAGTGAGATAATCTACTAGTTGAGGAAATAGCTAAAATGACAATGAATGGGGAAGTTATCATCATGGGTGACTTTAATCTTCCTGATGTGAATTGGAAAACAAAAATAGCTGCTTGTGCCAGGAGCACACATATTCTAAACTCCCTACTGGGATTGTCTCTAAAACTAGGCGTTGAGGAGCCAACTCATAAAGAGGCCATACTAGATTTAGTGTTAACAAATAGAGATTTGGTATCCGATATTACTGTAGGTGAAAGTTTAGGATCCAGTGATCATCAGTCAGTGTGGTTTAATATAAGAACAGTGACTGAGTCACACCACACAAAAACAAGTTTTAGACTTTAGAAAAACAGACTTTTCTAAAATTAGAATATGTGTAAAGGAGTCATTATCAGACTGGAGCAATTTAAATGGCGTCCAAGAGAAATGGGATTATTTAAAAGTTGCACTACTGAAGGCAACAGAAAATTGCATTAGGCTTGTCAGTAAAAGCAAAAAATTCAAGAAACCACTGTGGTACTCTGCAGATGTGGACAAAATAGTAAAAAAACTAAAAGTTAGCATTTAGTAATGATAAAAAAACACAGAGTGAGGAAGACAGAATGATCTATAAGATTAGGCAGAAAGAGGCTAAGCAAGTTATAAGAGCTTCCAAATCACACACAGAAGAGAAAATAGCACAGTCAGTAAAAAAGGGGGACAAAACTTTTTTTAGATACATAAATGAGAAAAGAAAAGTAAAACAAGGATTAGTTAGATTAAAAACAAAAGAAGGAAGGTATGTAGAAGAGGATAAAGGTCTAGCTGACTGCCTCAATGAATATTTTTGTTCGGTATTTACAGAGGAAAATGAAGGAGAGGGACCTCAGTTAAGAAAAAGGATAAATGAGTTATTTATTACACGTGAGTTTACAGAGGAAGAGGTTCTATTTCAACTGTCAAAAGTAAAGACAAATAAGTCAATGGGACCTGATGGAATACACCCAAAGCTATTAAAAGAGCTTAGTGGTGTACTAGCAAAACCATTAACAGATTTATTTAACCAATCATTGATAACAGGAGTAGTGCCAGAAGATTGGAAGTTGGTGAATGTTGTGCCCATTCACAAGAAAGGTAATAGGGAGGAGTCGGGCAACTACTTCAGTAGTGGGGAAAGTGATGGAAACCATGTTAAAGGATAGGATTGTTGAACATCTAAAAACACATGGATTTCAAGATCAGAGACAACATCTGTACTTGGACCCATTCTCTTTAATATTTTTATTAGTGATGTTGCAGAAAGTCTTGATGGTAAGGTGTGTCTTTTTGCTGATGATACTAAGATATGTAACAGGGTTGATGTTCCAGGAGGGATAAGCCAAATGGCTAATGATTTAGGTAAACTAGAAAAATGGCCAGAGTTGTGGCAACTGACATTTAATGTGGATAAGTGCAAGATAATGCATCTTGGACGTAACAACCCAAGGGCAGAGTACAGAATATTTGATAGAGTCCTAACCTTAACATCTGAGGAAAGGGATTTAGGGGTGATTATTTCTGATGACTTAAAGCTAGGCAGACAATGTAATAGAGCAGCAGGAAATGCTAGCAGAATGCTTGGTTGTATAGGGAGAGGTATTAGCAGTAGAAAGAGGGAAGTGCTCATGCCATTGTACAGAACACTGGTGAGACCTCACTTGGAATATTGTACGCAGTACTGGAGACCGTATCTTCAGAAAGATATTGATACCTTAGAGAGAGTTCAGAGAAGGGCTACTAAACTGGTTCATGGATTGCAGGATAAAACTTACCAGGAAAGGTTAAAGGATCTTAACATGTATAGCTTGGAGGAAAGACAAGACAGGGGGGATATGATAGAAACATTTAAAGGGAATCAACACAGTTAAGGAGGAGACTATATTTAAAAGAAGAAAAACTACCACAACAAGAGGACATAGTCTTAAATTAGAGGGACAAAGGTTTAAAAATAATATCAGGAAGTATTACTTTACTGAGAAGGTAGTGGATGCATGGAATAGCCTTCCAGCTGAAGTGGTAGAGGTTAACACAGTAAAGGAGTTTAAGCATGTGTGGGATAGGCATAAGGCTATCCTAACTATAAGATAAGTACAGAGATTAATGAAAGTATTTAGAAAATTGGTCAGACTAGATGGGCCGATTGGTTCTTATCTGCCGTCACATTCTATGTTTCTATGTTTCTATTTAAAAATGGCAGTTGCAAGTTGTGACGGCTGGTCACTTCCTCCCAGCTCACTCCGTGCGGGAAGGAGGAAGCAGACTGAAGGCCGCGAGGAGAGGAGAGGCAGCCAACTCCCATCATCCCAAACCATCCTCCTGCAACGAAAAGGTAAGGAATAGGAGTGTGGCTGAAAAATGAGATGTGTGTATGTATGTCAGTATGTATATATGTATGTATGTATGTGTCACGGCTCCTGGTGATTCTGTCGGCGTGGTTGTACATAAAGTAAGCAACCACGCCGACAGAAACAAATTTTTCTTACCTTGTTCGCAGCAGATCACTGTCCGACCTCCCACCGGTCCGGTCCCCAACGGGAGCGACGCTCAGAGGAGCGCCGACCTCTGCGGTTCAAAATTTTGTAATAAACTTACCGTCGCCCACACCAAAAATGGCTCCAACGTGCGTGCGACGTCACGTCATAGACGCGCACGCATGTTTTGGGGTCAGAGGTCGCAGGCAGCCAATTACAGCCTAAAGAGGGGTATTTAAACCCAAATTACCTCTCTGTCAGTGCCCCGTCGTGGTTTCCCTTTGCTGGCTATCCAAGAGTGTGTTCCTGATCGTATTATTCTGGTTTTTGACTTTGGCTTCATTTTGACTTCCCTATTTTCTGGTATCCTTGACTTTTGGCTTTCCCTCATTTTTGTGTCTGATTCTGTCCCTAACCTCGGCAAGTATTTTGACTAAGTCAGGCCATTCTAAGGTCCTGATGAACGTCATCCTTAGTCTTTAGGTGTGATACAATTCTGCGTGCTGGATCAACTATAATCCTGACATTACGACATGGCCATAGATCCTGCAGAATTGTATCAGCACATAGCAGCTTGCGAGAGCTAGAGGAGAATGATCACCGTATGGATCAATTTGCCCAGGCTTTCAGTACGCTTCTTAATCGGACGGCTCATTTACAGCCTGATGTTCCTCCGACTATTTCACCTCCGCCTAATGTACCACCTATAGTATATAAGGCATATACTATCTTCCTATCTCCTCCTCCACATTATGTTGGTAATATTCAAGAATGTCTGGGATTTTTCAATCAGATTGACTACCACTTTGAGGCCTCACCGGGGTCTTTTCCCACGGATAGAGCTATAATTGGGTACTTGGTGAACCAACTTAAAGGTAAAGCCTTAGCTTGGGCCAATCCATTATGGGAGAGTAATAGGAGCATTGCTTAGAATTACCAGGAATTCCTTGTGGTATTCAAATTAACGTTTGAACCACTAGGCAGGAAGGATGACGCTTCCACTGCCCTAATGCGTATCAAACAAGGGAACTGGTCTGTCTTGGATTATGCCATAGAATTCCGCACCTTGGCTTCTGAGGTAGAGTGGACTAATAGCGGATTAATCTCTGCATTCAAAGAGGGGTTAGCCGAAGCTATCCTTGATGAAATTGCTGCCAAAGATCTACCAAAGAGGTTAAATGAATTTATCACATTTGTGATGCTGATTGATAAACGAATTAGGAACAGGGAAATTACTAGAAATAAAACCAGACGTATGACTATGTCACTGGGACCTCGCTACTCCAAACCTATTGTCCCTGGCTTCTATGCGCAGTCTGAACCTGAACCTATGCAGTCAGGGGTTACAAAACTGTCAGAGGCAGAGAAACAGTATACGAGAAAGAGGGCCTTTGCTTATACTGTGGCAAGAAAGGGCATATGAGAAATGCTTGTCCCATATGTCCGGAAAACTTCTGCACCTAAGAACCTTAAGGGGACAGGACTTAGGTGTGATGGATACTTCCTCTGGTAATACCCAAAGTAGATTTCTCCTTGATGATATCACCGCCTTTTGCAATAAGAAAAGCTTTTCATGCAAAACCCTGATGGACGCATTATCTACATACATTTTGTTAAAAAAAAAAACACTTCCTACCTATCATGGAGAGATCATCCCCCTCCCTGCACAGATCCCCTCTCTCCCTGCCTCCCTGACAGCCCCCTCCCTGACAGCCCCCTCCCCCCCCGCCTCCCTGACAGCACCCTCCCTGCACAGATCCACTCCCCCCTGCCTCCCTGACAGCCCCCTCCCTGCACAGATCCCCTCTCCCCCTGCCTCTCTGACAGCCCCCTCCCTGCACAGATCCCCTCCCCCACTGCCTCCCTGACAGTCCTCTTCCCTGCACAGATCCCCTCTTCCCTCCCTCCCTGACAGCCCCCTCCCTGCACAGATCCCCTCACCCACTGCCTCCCTGACAGCCCCCTCCCTGCACAGATCCCCTCCCCCACTGCCTCCCTGACAGTACTCTTCCCTGCACAGATCCCCTGCCTCCCTGCCAGCCCCCTCTTTGCACAGATCCCCTCTTCCCTCCCTCCCTGACAGCCCCCTCCCTGCACAGATCCCCTCACCCACTGCCTCCCTGACAGCCCCCTCCCTGCACAGATCCCCTCCCCCACTGCCTCCCTGACAGTACTCTTCCCTGCACAGATCCCCTGCCTCCCTGCCAGCCCCCTCTTTGCACAGATCCCCTCTCCCCCTGCCTCCCTAACAGCCCCCTCTCTGCACAGATCCCCTCTCCCCCTGCCTCCCTGACACCCCCTCCCTGCACAGATCCCCTCTCCCCCTGCCTCCATAACAGCCCCCACCCTGCACAGATCCCCTCTCCCCCTGTCTCTCTGAGAGCCCGTTCCTGCACAGATCCCCTCCCCCTGCCTCCCTGACAGTCCTCCTCCCTGCACAGATCCCCTCTCCCCCGCCTCTCTGACAGCCCCCTCCCTGCTCAGATCCCCTCTCCCCCTGCCTCTCTGACAGCCCGCTCTCTGCACAGATGCCCTCTCCCCCTGCCTCTCTGACAGCCCGCTCTCTGCACAGATCCCCTGCCTCCCTGACAGCCCCCTCCCTGCACAGATCCCCTCTCCCCCCACCCTCCCCTGCACACATCCCCTCTCCCCCTCCCTCCCCTGCACACATTCCTTTCCTCCCTCCCCTGCATACATCCCTTCTCCCCCACCCTCCCCTGTACACATCCCCTTTGCCCCTACTTCCCCTGCACACATCCCCTCTCCCTCCCCTGCACACAACCCCTCCCCCCGCCTCTCCTTCACAGTGCCCTCTTTCCTTTACAGTCCCCTCTCCCCCACCCTCCCCTGCACATAGCCCTTCTCCCCCCTCCCTCCCCTCCACAGATCTCTGACAGCCCCCCTCCTTGTACAGATCCTCTCTCCCCTGCCTCCCTGACAGACCCCCTCCCTGCATAGATCCCCCAGGGGCCCAGACTTTGAGCTGTGTTAGGGGCCCCAAAATTTCTGATGGCAGCCCTGCATAGTGCATATCAATATATATGAAAGCAAGCGGTCTGCACTCACCTGAACATGCATACATTATAGGGTGCTGCTGGGGCCAATTCATACAACATACAAGATCCATTGCACTCACTCATTCACTAAACAACAATTTCAAGTTTTACAGAATGTAATCGTTTTATTTAAAACACCTCATCTAGGCAACAAATATTGGTGGTGGACATGCATGGTGATCATCGAAGATATAAATATAATAAATGCCTAATACACAATAACTACATAGTGGCCATGACTGTATGCTTAGAAAAAATCACAAGGAGAGAATAGAAGCTGTTGAGGGAGTTACTGTAGGACAGATTGGAGGGGGTAACCCTTCACAAAAGTTAAATGTAAAGAATGAGAGAAAATAATCTGTCCTAATTAATTGGGAACCTAAGAAAACTAAACACTTAAAATCTAATGTTTAATAGATATAGTTAAAAAGGTTTAGTAACCTTAAAACACAGTGATACAGGGGATAGGGAAAATAAATACAAGGGATACCAGTAAGTACAGACCAGAGATAGTGCTGAGTGATAGATACCTTTCACAAACATGGTAAGGCAAATAGATACTTGGTTTTAAAGTCAGTATCCAAATGAGGTAACTATCTGAAAGTATGTCATATAATTGCAACAATGTTAGAAAAGGTAAGAATTAGAACAAAGAGGAAGAAGGGGGATATCACCTAAATGTCTCGTTCATTGAAGCTGAACTTGTGGTGAATTCCTGTCTCTAAACCGCTTGTTACAGATCAATAAAGAAAAATAGTGCATTTAGTATAAACAAACGAACTGTGGTATAAGCATAGGGTGTCCAAGCTTAGGATTTTAGGGTTAACAAGAGAAAAATCGCTTGTGCTGATCACATTAAATTATGCAGTGAAGCCCCGATCTATATAACGGTTGATTTTGATGTCTGCTCGGTGCTGGAAGTCTTGCATGTATAGATGCAATTCATAACCGTTTGTTGCAATAACCCTACAGCTGTGCCTTCAAGGGCACCTAATGATAAGCTAAGCTATGGATAGCTAAAAGTCCAATGACTAAAATGCACTTACTGAACTTAACCCTAGCCTAGCCTTTGTAATCTTGACTACCTAACAACATTGCGGAAAGACATGATAACGTCAAATCTGAGGTAGGTATATAAATAAATAGGGTAGGAGTCAAAGTGGTGTAGATTTTAAGCTAAGAGTGCACAGTCCAGCTGAGCCCCGACGCGCGTTTCGCCGGTAAGGTGGCTCTTCAAGGGAGAATATCACTTGCACAAGGAACAGAGAATGTGTAACTATAACTGTATGTGTAAGGATACAAAATATGCATAGTTCTAATAGAACCTGTACGAAAACCAGAGAATGTATAAACATAACTGTACGGGACAGGAAACAGAGCGTGCAGAGCTATAATAGTATACTTGTTGAGCTGGAAAATGTATGAACCTTTCTATAAGCATAAGAAAATAGAAATGCATAATATTATTTGTACACTAAAGGACGCAAAACCACATGAATTGCGAGAGTATCATTATATAAAAGACAGAGAATACATAGCCATGTCTGTGTGTGCAGGGAACCAGATAATGAGTCACTATGTCTGCGTGTGCAACAGAACCAATAAAAGTGTAACCGTATCTGTGTGTGCAAGGACCTAGAGAAAACGTGCAACCCTACCCGTGTGTGAAAGGAACAGAAGGAAAAAAAAAAAAGAAAGAAAGAAAACAAATATAGAGATCCATAACAGCACCTGCCAAAAACCAGAGAAAGTACTAACATACGGTATGTTTGATGGAAGAGAACTGAATGTGTTATGGAAACAAAATGCTTACCCATAATTGTATTTGTAAAGATACAGAAATTATGGAACCAGGGTTGTATTTTGTTTTTTTGTTGAATATCTTTTTATTTAGATAAGAGAATCCGTTCGTTAATATTTTATAGAATATAGCATTTCACAGAGTAGTACTAGACTCGCAGGTCTGTATCAATTAGATGTGAAACTGTGTAACGCACAGGTTCCATGAACGTGTAAGTAACATGTGAGACGTGCAAGTCTCAATTTTTATTTTTTTATTTTTTCTTTCTTTGCAAATCTTTTCTAATGAGACATAAAAGCGTGAGAATAGAGGAAATACCTAATTCTAAATATATGCAATGAAGAATGTGTAACCATTTTAGTGGGTTATGGTTTATGAAACAAAATGAAATAAAGTGATCATAACTGTATTTGGAAAACAGAGTATGTGTATCTAGGACTGCGTTTGTGAAAAAACATAACGAGTGTTCCATAAGGGAGGAAGTAAGAAAATATCATTTAAATAACCGTAATTGTATTTTTCAGAAAACAGAAAAATATATGTATGTGCAAAGGACAAAATTAACTGATAAAAAATGTGTGAAAATATCGAATGTATGAGTGACAGAAAATGTTTAACTAGTACCATACCGGTGTTAGTTCCCCTTAGTACAGCAAGAGGAATCAGGTTTTTGAATGTGTTAAATGACACCTTCATGTCACAACTGGTACAAGCACCAACTAGAAAGGATGCTTGTCTGGATCTCGTTATAACAAACAATGTTGATCTTTTGACCAACATTCACATAGGGGAACATTTGGGAAACAGTGATCAGAATATTGTGTCTTTTGGAATAAACTCAAAAAAGCGAAAGCACGTGGGGTATACTAAAACGTATCATTCTAAAAAGGCCAATTGCTATAAAATTAGGGCAGCTCTACAACATATCGACTGGCATAAACTCCTTAGTGGGAAAAAAAGGATACATGAAATATCTTCAAACAAATATCAGAAAATGTTGAACTAGTACTGCACGTGTGACAATGCTTGAGGGACAGAAGCTACTTAACTGCAACCATATGCATAGGTGAAAAAAATATATATTGCCAACGAATATAATGCATACGGAATCGAAACTGTATGCCTTTACTGTACACAATAAGAATAGAAAGTATGAACCGAGTCTCACATGTAAGAGAACAGAGAATGCTTCACTACAACTTCTAACTTTAAGTCAAATTGACAAAATGTAACTTGCGTGCATGCGTCTACTGAGAATGATTTATGTTAATTTATATGTGACAAACAAAGAATGTGCAGTCACAACTTGTATGCAGGATGAAACGGGAATGCATAACAGTAACTTGCATTCCCGAGGCAACAGAGAAGTGTAGAACGATTACATGTATAACGAAAAATACTTAATTATTTCATGCAAACTACTTGAGTCGGATGAAAATGCATAACTATAATTATACGCTTTCGAGCTGAGAAAGGATAGGCGAAAGCTGTATGTAAGGATTGTTATTTTTATGTGTGATAAACAGAGATTGCTTAAGTTAAACTTGGATACAAGAGTACAGTGTGACTACATAACCATTCCTGTAAGCGTGAGAGAATTAGAAATATGTAATCATGACTTGCACATGGAATGTGATGTGTGATTATAGCTACTATGCTTGAGGCTGCTGAGACAGTGTAAACTTAACTTGAGTTTGTGAACGGAGAATGTTTGTTTTTTTAAACCTGATCGAAACATTTAGTCCCCAAACCTACAATACTACTGAATTTGAAATAGAATATTCGGTGCAATGCTATAAAACCGAATCAAGCCTCATGATTTTTCATAACTTTGACCACTTGTGTAAATAAGTGGTGCTGGTCCTAATATAGAGGCTGAAACGTAATGTCCCAGGTGGGGGGTTCTAATTCTAGTATACAATGGGGAGGAGAGTGGGCATGCTATTCCACTATCACCCCTCCAAGTGGTAAGAGGACCGAACTTTCCTATCCACCCTCCTTCTAGAGTGTAAGCTCTTTTGAGTAGTGTCCTCATCAATCTATTGTTCCTGTAACATTTTGTAATTGCCCCATTTATTGTTAAATTTCCCCCTTTTAGAATGTTAAATATTCTATGTTCCTATTCATATTCATATTAGGCCTGGATGTCTATTGGGTTTAAGAACAGATGGAAATGTTGTAAGATTTAAGGAATTCAGGTGTATAATGAGAGGACTGAGGGTCAAGGGTCTTCATATATGTCCTTATATGGCCAGAGTTTTAGTTAAAAGTCCTTCTGACATCATTATAGTCATGTCTATAAAAGAACAGTAGATGACATTCTGCTACTATTCTCTTGTTCTCCTGACTTTCTGGACAAGGCAAAGATATCTCTGTCACCGTTAAGGTGTACCACCAAGGTTTTATTTATGTATTGCTATTTGCAGGGTGAGAAGAATAAAAGTCTAGTTTTTTTTTTTGTTTTGTTTTTTTTTAATAAAGAATGTCAGATTGCTTATGAAATGCCTAATTATAAATGTATGTAATGAAGAATGTGTAACCATAACAGTAGGTTATAGGTTATGGTTTGTAAAACAAAACCATATAAAGTGATCATAACAGTATCCGTAAAACAGAGTATGTGTTTCTAGGACTGCATTTGTGAAAAACCGAGTGTACCATAATGGAGGATGTAAGAAAACATCATGTGAATAACTGTAATTGTATTTTTCAGAAAACAGAAAGCTATATGTATGCTCAAAGGACAAAAACTACTGACAGAAAATGTTTAACTAGTACCGTACGGGTGTTAGTTCCCCTTAGTACAGCAAGAGGAATCAGGTTTTTGAATGTGTTAAATGACACCTTCATGTTACAACTGGTACAAGCAACAACTAGAAAGGACGCTTGTCTGGATCTCGTAATAACAAACAACGTTGATCTTTTGACCAACATTCATGTAGGGGAGCATTTGGGAAACAGTGATCACAATATTGTGTGTTTTTAAATAAACTCAAAAGAGATTGTAGCAGCTTTAAAGGTTTCTCAGTCGCAATAATAAGATGTTTCTGTAAAAAGTACTTAAGCCTCAAATATGTAAACGCCTCAACTTGGGGAAGTTGGAACCTTTGTGAGATAGCGTTGAATGGCATTATCTTGTCTAGATGTACTATCTGTGACACTTTGTTTATTCCTTGTACTCTCCAACTATCCAGAGATAGATCTTTTACATTCGCTTCTATTATTCTCAAATTTGAGGAATCTAAAATTGCATACCTAAGGCCTATTTTTCTTTTAATTTCCTCCCAAACCGACACCAGTTGGGCCCAGATCTTACTATTATTGATATCAATCCCCATTTTGTCCATAGTTTTCGTATTCCATATCATGCTATCTGGGTTTTTTTAACCCTAGGTCAGGGGTAGGCAACCTACGGCACTAGTGCCATGCATGGCACTCGAGGTGTCTTTGCACGGCACTCAAGGCTGCTAGAGCCAAATGCACTCTGGCTTATCAGGAGTCCCAGTAAAACTTCAGATATCTGCTAATACGAAGAGGTGGTGAAGGACAATTCTCAATTTATGCATTGCAGCACATAGAGGAAGTGATCTCAGATCACTTCCTCCCAGCACTTGTGAATGGGAATCCACACTGTAGTAGAGCAGCCCTCGACAGCTATCGCAGCTCCTGTCCTTGACCTGTACCTGGCCAGCCTGGTCCCCACTGGAACCCACCCACACTGCTAGATATACACGGAGCTGCAGAATAACCCTCCCCTAATACAAATAATATGAACAGCCCACACACACACAACACACAATCCCCATAAACGCAACACCACTAGCAATCCACATACATGCACACAACCCCACATGCAGCCTCTCACATGCAATACCCCAAACAGCCCCACACATACACACACTACCAAATACACAATGTGACAAATCCATCCACACACAAGTCCACAAGCAGCCCTCATACACAGCCCACATTCATATGTATCATACACGATACCATAAACTACTAATGAACATATTAGGACGTACTTGGAAACCAGAGTAATCTGAATGTACCTTTCCTGGTTAAATATTTTGTTATTATTATATACAATATAATAGCTCATATACGCACAAATACAACAATACAAATCAATTACAGTAAAAATAACACAAGCAGAATACAGCAGCATACACACCTCAATTTAAAAAAATAGTATCGGCATGCTACGGGACATCACAGTCCTATATCGGCACAGTGCTGCTAAAATTGCAATTTGCAATTTACTATTTTATTGCACCGACACATATTATATACCGTTTTTTAAAGGACAAAAAGGGCTTTAAATTGATGTAACATATACATATATAAAAGCTTATTTATTATAAAAAAAAATACAAAAAAATACCCCAAAATGTTTTCTTCAGTTTTTGCAATAATAATGTGTGCATATTTTGTGCAGGTTAAGGAAAGGAATTAAAAATCATTTAATTTAGTTGTTCTGATTTACAGAATATATAATGTGTCTGGGATTTTCAGTTTTTTGTGGTAGTTACAGCTCACAAAACACAAGGAGTAAAGTAAACTTTTAATGTGGAGCGATTTTAGAATTTGGGATGTTTGTCTTGTAAGCTTAACCCCTTAAGGACCGGACTTTTTTTGCGATGTTGTACATTTGCGACCAGGCATCTTTTTGACACTTTTGTGGTGTTTGTGTTTAGCTGTAATTTTCCGCTCTCTCATTTACTGTTCCCATACAAATTATATATTGTTTTTTTCAGGACAAAAGGGGCTTTCTTTATATACCATTATTTATATAATCTCATGTAATTTAATTTTAAAAAAATGAAAAAATATGATGAAAAATTGAAAAAAAATACACGTTTTTTGACTTTTATGTAAAAAATATTTTACTCATCTACAAAAGCGAATGAAAAAAACTGCTAAATAGATTCAAAATTTTGTCCTGAGTTTAAAAATACCTTAGCTTTTTGCTATTTTTTTGCATGTTATAGGGCTATAGGTACAAGTAGGATATTGCGGTTTCAAAACCTATATTTTTAAAATGTATCAATAGTGACATTGTAACACTATTATCTGTCATAAATCGCTAAATAACACCCCACATGTACATATTTTTTTTAAAGTAGACAACCCAGGGTATTCAATATGGGGTATGTCCAGACTTTTTTAGTAGCCACTTAGTCGCAAACACTGGCCAAAGTTAGCGTTCATATTTGTTTGTGTGTGAAAAAAGTAAAAAACTAATTTGAACGCTAATTTTGGCCAGTGTTTGTGACTAAGTGGTTACTAAAAAAGACTGGACATACCCCATTTGCAATACCTTGGGTTGTCTACTTTTGCAAATGGTATGCCATCATGGGGGTAATTCTCAGTCCTGGGCTACCATACGCTCTCAAAGGCAACGTAACCAACCTGGCCATTTTCAATGTAAAAATATGACCCATATATTTGACCCTGTAACTTTCAAAAACGCTATAAAACCTGTACATGGGGGGTACTGTTATACTCAGGAGACTTTGCTGAACACAAATATTAGTGTTTCAAAACTGGAAAATGTATCACAACAATTATATCATCAGTAAAAGTGCAGTTTGTGTGTGAAAAATGCAAAAAAAAGTAACTTTCACTGACAATATCATCGCTGTGATATGTTTTACTGTTTTTAATCACTAATATTTCTGTTCAGCGAAGTCTCCCGAGTAAAACAGTACCCCCCATGTACAGGTTTTAGGGTGTCGTAGAACGTTACAGGGTAAAATACAGTGATAGCAAATTAAATTCTCTGGACTTTCGGCCTGGGTTGGCAGGCAGGTCCCTTAAATTGCAATCAATAAAATAACTTAATTATGTAAAAATATTACATAAATACGCACGTAGAATTTAAATATATATGCATATTTATATATTTGAAGTCTACGTGTATATTTATATAATTATTTATGTAATTTTGTATATGGACATATGAATAGTTCGTATTCTTTTTATTTATTTATATATACATAGATATATATACAATTTCATTCTAAGTGTATTTTGATATAAATATATATATATTAATATCAAAATACAGTTAGAATAAAATTTCGTATAGATAAATAATTTTTTGTTAAATTTTTATTATTATTTTTAATTTTTTTAGTTTAATTTAAATTACTTATTATTTGTAGTTTATAATAATATATATACAATATATATAGTTATTATATATATTAAATATATACACGTGTGTAATTTAATTATAAGTGTATTTTTATATTAATATATGTACATATTAATATAAAAATACACTTAGTATGACATTATATATATGATATTTAGACGTATATTATATATATATAATATACGTCTATATATCATATATATATATATATATACACATATATAATTATTATTTTTATTTATTAACTTTAAACTTTATTTTTTTTATGATTTTACACTAAGCAGGGAGACTGCCTGTCAGCACAGACAGTCCCCCTGCAGGCAGAGACTAGGACACCTATTGTGACCATGTGGTCGCCCTGTTGGGCGATCACATGGCCACAGGGGTCCTAATCCGCCATGGGGAGACTGTCTGGGCTGCAGGCAGTCTCCCCACACCGGGAGCACCGCCGATCGCCGCCGGGGGAACAACGGCGATCGGGTAAGTACATTGGACCGTTAGGACGGTTCAGGACCGTCCTCGGTCGGCAATGCAAAAATGCCGAAGACGGTCCTGAACCGTCCTCGGTCCTTAAGGGGTTAATAGCCATAAAAGAAAACAAAATTGCCACGCAAAAGTATATATTTATATAAAGTAGACATCACAGGCTATTTAACTAACATTATTTTGACACTTTTAACGTAGCCATTTCACCGCTAATCCCGCTAATTTTTATTTTTTTTTGACACACAAAATTATAACCAAGAACTTCTCATGTGTATTTCGTAAAGTTAGTGTGTGCTATTCCTGTACAAAACCTTATTTTGTGTTCAGCTACATTTGCTGAGTACAACGATACGATATCTCGTATGGTGCATATTGTGCCTTAACATGCCCCCATTTTTTCACCAATGTATGTCAAAGTTTGTGGTAAAAAAATAATTTGGGGCATTTTTTACATCCGCATAACTTTTTTGCTGGGCATTTTGTATATTTGACATGTGCCACCATGATCAAAGCCCCAATATTATGCTCAGCTAAGTCTTCTGAGTAAAGTGACACCCCCATTGTATGTCTTTGGCACTATTTTGTGAAGCTTCACCGCCATGTAGGAGACCTGTCCATTTCAGTATTTACAGTAGAATTTTGAGAGACGGATTTGATGGGCCTATGTTTCAATTTGAGCCACTATAGCAGTTTGACGGTTCGAAAAAACCCACAAAGGCCTATCATATGTATAAATATACACTACAGGGTATTTCAAAGGGCATATTTTAAACCCTAGCGTAGGATCATGTTTTTGCTAGTTTGTACCAAGTCTAGTAGCAATTAGCATTTTTTCTGCCTTTTTGACACACACTTGGAGATGTTACTGTATATTTTGCAATCCTTATGTGTGCTACGGCAGTATAACACCTATAATGTTGCTCAGCTATGTCGTCTTAGTACAACAATACCCCCATGTGTACCTTTTTCAGGGATATGTGGATGTTGAAGGGGCACATGGGAGACTAAGCCATATCTGTTTTTTTCAAACTTTGACGCTGGGTCCATGTGCAATTTTAGAGCATCTTAGCAGGCTGATAATTCAAACCACCCCACAAAGGCCTACCATTTTTAAAGAAGGTATTAATCACCGTATTAACCTGCATCAAACTCCGGGGCACTGCCTGTCTGTTGATAGAATTCATAACTTCCTAAGCATTTTTTACTTTTTACACAGGAACTTTAACTAAATAATGTTATAAAATATTTTCTTTCTATTTTTTTTAAATCTTGTCACCCATAGCGTAACACTAAACTCCCCAACTTCCTATGAATTACCACGCACCCTAATTGACTAACTAAAATTAGAAAAATAAAAATAATCAGTCAGAGGTAAGAATTGCAGTAGCCTCCTTGGCCCTAAACGTTGTCAGCAACTTTAAAATGGAAGAACTAAATAATAACAAAAAAAAGTATATGTATATATATATATATATATACATAGAAACATAGAATGTGACGGCAGATAAGAACCATTCGGCCCATCTAGTCTGCCCAATTTTCTAAATACTTTCATTAGTCTCTGGCCTTATATTATAGTTAGGATAGCCTTATGCCTATCCCACGCATGCTTAAACTCCTTTACTGTGTTAACCTCTACCACTTCAGCTGGAAGGCTATTCCATGCATCCACTACCCTCTCAGTAAAGTAATACTTCCTGATATTATTTTTAAACCTTTGTCCCTCTAATTTAAGACTATGTCCTCTTGTTGTGATAGTTTTTCTTCTTTTAAATATAGTCTCCTCCTTTACTGTGTTGATTCCTTTATGTTTTTAACCCCTTAAGGACACAACTTCTAGAATAAAAGGGAATCATGACGGAATATATCCGTCATCTGTCCTTAAGGGGTTAAATGTTTCTATCATATCCCCCCCTGTCTCGCTATACATGTTAAGATCCTTTAACCTTTCCTGGTAAGTTTTATCCTGCAATCCATGAACCAGTTTAGTAGCCCTTCTCTGAACTCTCTCTAAGGTATCAATATCCTTCTGAAGATACGGTCTCCAGTACTGCGTACAATACTCCAAGTGAGATCTCACCAGTTTTCTGTACAATGGCATGAGCACTTCCCTCTTTCTACTGCTAATACCTCTCCCTATACAACCAAGCATTCTGCTAGCATTTCCTGCTGCTCTATTACATTGTCTGCCTACCTTTAAGTCCTCAGAAATAATCACCCCTAAATACCTTTCCTCATATGTTGAGGTTAGGACTCTATCAAATATTCTGTACTCTGCCCTTGGGTTTTTACGTCCAAGATGCATTATCTTGCACTTATCCACATTAAATGTCAGTTGCCACAACTCTGACCATTTTTCTAGTTTACCGAAATCATTAGCCATTTGGCTTATCCCTCCTGGAACATCAACCCTGTTACATATCTTAGTATAATTCGCAAAAAGACATACCTTACCATCAAGACCTTCTGCAATATCACTAATAAAAATATTAAAGCGAATGGATCCAAGTACAGATCCCTGAGGTACCCCACTGGTGACAAGCCCAAGCTTCCAATATACTCCATTGACTACAACCCTCTGTTGCCTGTCACTCCGCCACTGCCTTACCCATTCAACAATATTGGAATCCAAACTTAAAGATTGCAGTTTATTGATAAGCCTTCTATGTGCAACAGTGTCAAAAGCCTTACTGAAATCTAGGCAAGCAATGTCTACTGCACCACCCTGATCTATAATTTTAGTTACCCAATCAGAAAAATCAATAAGATTAGTTTGGCATGATCTCCCTGAAGTAAACCCTTGTTGTCTCTGATCTTGAAATCCATGTGTTTTTAGATGTTCAACAATGTGCAACTTATTCTCCCTGGGTGTGAAAAACTTTAAAACAGTCACCAATACAAAGGCCGGGCTGAGAGGGGCAATCAGGGCAATAAAAGCTGGTTTCCGTCCTTACACCCCTAGGTAGCACAACCTGCACCTTTTCTGGGGTGTCTTCTGTTTGGGGGTTGGTGGTATGCGGAAACAGAAGTGACCTGTCTCAA
This sequence comes from Pelobates fuscus, assembly GCF_036172605.1. Taxonomy (NCBI): domain Eukaryota; kingdom Metazoa; phylum Chordata; class Amphibia; order Anura; family Pelobatidae; genus Pelobates; species Pelobates fuscus. The sequence continues at coordinate 44,936,238 of NC_086322.1, read as the reverse complement.
CCCTTCTGCTGCTAGGCCCAGCTGATGGTTCCCCACTGTGGCACTCAGTGAGTAGCCCAGAAATAAGCTGAAACTGGAAATCCAGAAATGTGGATTTAAGGTCAGCATTTGCCTTTTTGTACAGAATAAAGGCATTGTGAGTCGCCATTTGCATAAGGTAAATGCTAAGCTTTTTGTACCATGCCCTGGTCTTCCTCAGTATTAAATAGGGTTGCAGCACTTGGTCGGACAGGTCAACTCCCCCCATGTGCTTGTTATACTGCCTAATGCAGACTGGCACCCGTCTAATTTCTTGTCTGCCACGAACTGCGACTCTTCGAGTGTGCTCCGTATGCATGGATGTTAGCATGAACACCTCCTTCTGATCTTTGAATTTGAGAGCCAGCAGTTCGTCCTGGCAGAGAGCAGCTGTTTTCCCCCTCTTGAGCTTTTTTTGTGCCAGGGCTTTTGGGAAACCAACACGTGTCTTTCAAATAGTGCCGCAGGCCACAGTTTCAAAGCAATAAAGCATCCTAAGAAGAGGGATGCTATTATAGTAATTGTCTATAAATAAATGATACCCCTTATTTAGCAATGGGTTAATTAAATCCCATACGATTTTTCCACTCGTCCCAATGATATCCGGGCAACCTGGGGGGTCCAAGTGGCTGTCTTTACCTTCATACACACGGAAGGTGTAAACATACCCACTGGCACTTTTACAAAGTTTATACAACTTTATCCCATACCGGGAGCTTTTGGCCGGGATATATTGTTTAAACCCCAGTCTGCCCTTGTATTTCATTAGAGACTCATCTACACAAATATTTTTTTTTGTGGGGTGTACATTGAGCCAAACTGTCTGTTGAAGTGGGAAATAAAGGGGGGAATCTTATAGAGATTATCGTATTGAGGATTATCTCTTGGGGGGCACTTTGAATTGTCGCTGAAGTCTAAAAAGCGAAGCATTGCTTCATATCTGGACCTGTTCATGGTCTGGGAGTAAATAGGGGTGCTGCATACAGGATTTTTGAACCAGTACATCCTGATGCTGGGTTTTTTAATAATGCCCATTAGCATTGTTAGTGCCCACATTTTTAATAATGCCCATTAGCATGGTTAGTGCCCACATTTTTTTTTTAATTCTGGCACACTGGGGTACCAACTCCCTTGCCTGGCGATGAGACTCTGATCATTAAGTGTCAGGTACTGCACAGCATAAAGGTTGGTCTGGAGGTCCTTGGGGTGATTTAACTCTAGCCTGCGGGGCTAGAGTTCACACTCGCGAGATCCGGTACTTTGCCATGGCAACCCTCTGGATCTCGCAAGAGGAACCAGACTGAGCTGCAAGATAGAGCTCCTCTCCTGTCTACCTCCCAGCCGGCGGCCGCTTGTGAGTGCTACTGGGCCAGTGAGGGAGATTTTGATCAGGGCCACACAAAATTCTTGTTGCACAGGATAAGCTCCTGCGAAGTGATTACAGCATGTATTGTCTGAATGTATCTGAAGATTACCATGTGTCATCCATACTGCATATTTGAAGACAGACTCTTTTCTCCAGAAACTTTTTGCTTGACATTCCATCTTTAGCACAAAATAAACATGACATTTTTGTACAGCTGTCCATAATAAATGTAACGTCATTTGTGGCAATCCTTTTCCAACCTGACAACATAAGTGTTTTGTGGTTCATTACTTATAATTACCAACATGTGTTACAATTTTCCTAATATTAGGCTCCTCTTGGCATTATTGATGCTAAATAACTTTTTGTTTTAAATTGTTTATTATTATTTATATAGCGCCAGCAAGTTCCATAGCGCTGTACAATGGGTGGACTAACAGACATGTAATTGTAACCAGACAAGTTAGACGCACAGGAACAGAGGGGTTGAGGGCCCTGCTCAATGAGCTTACATGTCAGAGGGAGTGGGGTGTAGTGACCCAAAGGGTATAAGTAGGGGTAACGAAATAGGTTGTTAGAAAAGTATTTAATGCGGGCTGAAGGACATGCTGCCTTGCAGCCACTGAAAGCCAGCAACATAATCAGCTAGACTTACAGTGGTGGGGACATCTCTCTTCAGGTCCCCCTGCTTCTGTGCAATGTGTTTGTGTCTGCGTGCACCCACAGTGCTCCAGCAGCTCCGCTCATCCGAAGTATTTTACTTGTGACTGGTGTATTTTTGCACCTGGTAGGCTCCCCCATCCAATTATGTTGACCAAATATGCATGCAGTATGCACCTTTTGGGCTAATTCTGGGAGCCCAATGTCAGAGCTCCAAAATTGACTGTGAGTCATCTTGGTGGCCCGGCTCTGCCCCCATCCTGGATAACTTTTTGTACTACAAATACATTTTCTTGAGGAACCATTTTCTTTGACTGGTTTGATAAAGATCTATCTGGATCTTTGAGCTGATTATTTTTGGTATAAAACAGGTTAATTTGAGCATGAACTGGAGTTGTTTTCTGTATTTTTCCTTTCCCATGTAACTTGAACACTTTCACAAACATGCACTCTTGTCTATGAGCTTAAAGGGACACTGTAGGCACCCAGACCACTTCAGCTCATTGAATGAGTCTGGGTGCTGTGTCCCTTTTGCACCTAGTGCTGCCATGTTAAACATTGCAGTTCCAGAGAACTACAATGTTTACATTGCAGCTCTAAATCTGTCCTATGTGGCTGTCTAACAGACAGCAACTGGGAGCGCTTCCGGATTCGTAATGGACTTTTGGTCTGTTATCCGACGCTGGACGTCCTCACAGACCTCCAGCATCAGATTTTCCCCATAGGAAAGCATTTAATAATTGCCGCGCATGTGCATTAGGTCTCCCCCGTCGGCGGGGGGAGGACCGTGGGCAGAGCCTGACCCAGCACTGAGGGACATCAGCGCTGGATTCAGGTAAGTGTCTGAAGGGGTTTTAACCCCTTCAGCAACATGGGCTGGGGGGCACTCCAGGATTCTCTAGTGCCAGGGAAACGGGTTTGTTTTCCTGGCACTGGAGAATCCCTTTAAGAAGCAAAATTGCCTTGTAAGAAGACAATTAGTTTTTTTATACTACAGAACAGGTTTCTTTTCCGCATAAATTTTAAAGCAAGCATGTCCAACCCGTGGCCCAGACCTCTTGTAATGCAGCCCAGTTGCCGTCCAGATAATGTATCCTTAAATTTGGCAAACCCACATAAAGATAGCAAATAAGGGAGTTATCTACTAAACAAATTAATTATCAAAATTAAGAAAATGGCTTTAGAAGTTGTATTATATAAATTCATTAAATTATACATTTTAAGTGCAGCTCAAGGCAAATCCTCTTCACTCAATGTGGCACAGGGAAGCCAAAAGGGCAGTCCAAGCACATAAGCCGTACAGCCTTTGTAGTTCTTATGGGGCCAGGAGTGCCCTTGCAACCTCCCAATAAAAGAAGTTAAAACCTGTTTTACAACTAACCTGAGTCCCACCAGGCGTGATAGCTCCTGCCAACGAGCCAAGTCTAGTTTTTAGGACAATGCTCATTGCTCGAGAGTGACCAGCGTAATATCTCAACCAATGAGTGTGGCCCTTTACGGGTGGGCGCAGCTCAGCAGAGCTAACTGGAAGCTCCTTGCAGACGTTTTAGGCAGATAGAGGCGACAGCAGCCTCGAGGGACCCAGATACATTGTCAAACCATTCCTAAACAATTTAACTACTTACTGTGGGATGTCGCCAAGGCAGTCCTGTCACCAGAACATTACAGCAGGATGTAGTTATGGTGCTTGGCGTGAATGTTACTTTAGTACATTGATCAGCACATTACACAGTTATATACAAACTCCATATTTTATTTAGCATAAGTTGACTAGCATAGTTAGGTTACATAGCAAAAAGTATTAAGATTTATAGGTATAAGGGATCTAGCTTACAAAAAAAATGTTTTTATGAATTTATAACTGGTACCGTAAATTATTTTTTTTGACAAGCATATTTTATTTATTACTCTCTTTTATGGGTTTGTAATCTTTATTATAATAACTATATTAAAACTTCTATGTGCAAATGTATTCATGCTTTTTCTAAAAAAACACTTATTCTGTGGTCCGTTAGTGTCGGCTTGCTAATACAACATGAAAAGGATTAACCAATGTCCACCACAGACCCCACATTTACTGGTGGATATTAAATATAAACTGGGCGGACAGAACATCCTTACCCCCTTTTATTTTTTTTGCATTAAAAAATAAAAATGTAATAGTTACATCAGTACATCAGTACCTCAAGGTGCATACATAGAATGCCATTGGAATACGTTTAACTATAATGAGCCACAACAGCAAGAGAAACAGGTCAAGGTTCTTGCCAGACTTACGCTCGTTACCTCTTGTATTTCTGAGTAGTTCCACCAAATGTTAGGAATTGAAGATTTGCTTTCCCACAAACTTAGCAGGCAGTAGGGACTCTTGTCCAATGTTTCCAGTAACATATACCTTATATACAGTATGTTATGTCTTGTATGGGTTGAGGATATATTGAATCCCTGTATGTACATTAAAGTCTTTCTACAATTGTTCTGCTTACCTCATCTGCATCTGACCTTCTTACTGACTGTAAACTCAGCAGTTTCATTAACATCTGCTTTTAAATAATCTGTAGCATAGATATGTGTGTGCTAAACACCCACAGAGAGCTTTCTTATAAATGTATTCAGAATAACGAATGTATTGTCGTGAACTGTTGACAAGGGAATACGTCTGTGCGTCATTTGTTAATGAATAAACTTAAAATAAATAAAGAAATAAAACTGTGTGTTCTGAATTGGTAAACACGGAAACTGAAAATAAAGGGAATAATATTTTATTCTCTCTAAACAAAAACAAAAAAAATATAAGATAATACTTTATTAGAAAAGTACAGTCAGTTTACATTTATAGACATTTACAAGATTGCAGAACACGGAGATCCACACTGAAACAGTGACAAAATACCTGGTAAGGTATTCTAGCGTGAGTCCACCTTGATGAGTCTTGTCTGCTTGCGTGTAAAGTTAATTTAAACAATCTGCTCTGTCTGCAGTCTATAACACGGCCAACAGCCCTGAGGTGGATCACAAAGTGTTTCCCAGTAGTGACATCAATACTTATTTTTCTCCAGAGGACCATGGGCCCAGCGCTCGACTTGGAAGACTTCCTCCGTAAAAGGATATTGGCTTGGACAATAACACAGCTACCAGTTGGGCCCTCACTTCATTGGTTGTTTAAGATCAAATAACCCAGTACCTCCTTTTACAACTTTTCCAACAACCAAGCATGCAGAGGGAGATCGGAGATCATCTTGGGCACCTGGACAACCGCAAAAAAAAAAAATTAAAAAAAATAATTTATAAAACAAGGAAGGTTTTAAAATACTCGAGTGAGAAAAAAAATAAAAGTTTATAGACATTGAGGTTGATTAATTACGCAAACACATCAACATATATAGTTCACTGAAATTTAGGAGAAGTGCATTTGCTTTACTGCATAATATTAATATTGGTGTAATATCGCTAATTTTAAAACAGTCAAAACAGACACGTTTCTGCTTTAGTAGTTTGATAAGCAGATAGGTAGGCACTTTATTCAACACAACTCTTTAATTTTCATGCTACTGCAATGTCGGGAGTCAATTACCTCCCAAATGGCCCTCAGAGAGAGAGGGCCCAGATTTCCTGTCCTCTCCTCCTCAGTGATTCAATTTTTCAGGCTAGATATTTGGTAAACATGACATATCCTAAAAGCACAACGATATAGCTTGCAGTATTGTGCAGCATCAATGAGCTCCTCAGCCACAAAACACACAGTAATGCATGGAGTGAATAAGGGAGATCCACAGCAACAAAGCACACAGTAATGCATGGTTATTCCTGGTGAGAATGGGACGATCAGAGTTTTACTTCTATGTACTGTATGAATGAGTGGATCGTAGAGTTCCACTGCAATCAAACACCGTCAGGGTTATAGGTCACAATAAGCAAACTGAAAATAATTAAGTAATTCAGCTATGCTGTCAGTTTTGTTACCTGGCCCTTACATTTGACTTTAGTAAGTAGCCCTGTCAGAGTAATGTATTGTGTGAATGAGTGGGTCTGAGTTCCACAGCAATAAGATTCGCAGTGTGCAGTTAAACTGCAGTGCTTTTAGGTTTTCAGAGTATGTCATTTTTTAGGCTTGATGACTAAATTCTATAAATAATTAAAAAAAAAAAATATCAGGAAATCACCAGAAGTAACAATTATCTGCATTAAACTTGTGTCCCTAATTTTACCATATCAAATCCTGGCAGGTGGGGAATTGTGAGAACCGTGCTCGTTACGCTATGCAGATAAGCCTGTGTGATGCATCAGTGTTGACATACATTCAAGGTAGATACTCAAACAGAGATTACAGAAACAAAAAAGTAGTTTGTTTAGACTATAAATAGAGCATGGTGTTACAGAAACACAATAAACTGAGTTACAAGGTTAGAGGTTACACACAGATATGTATGTATGTAATATAAATTAGATTACAGTATATATATATTTTTACTTTCTCACCCCTCCGGGCAGTATTTTTTATTTTATTTTTGTATATTACTCATTCTCGGATCCTCTACCAGAGGCTAGGAAGTCTGGGGGTTCTGAGCAGCATCTTATTTATTCCTAGAACTGCACTCTTCTGGACAACATTCTCAGATGTCCCACCTGGAATCTGATGAAGCCATTCTCCCAACTTGGTAGCGTCTCTCGGTGTACGCTATTCATTTTAACATCTTGCAACTGTTCTATGTGCTGGATTGTCTCGGAGGCCTCTTTGCACAGTTTGCACCTTGGGTCTTGCCTGGTGTGGTAGACCTCCTCTTCTATTGATCTGGTGCCGAGTGCCTGCTCCTGTGCTGCAATACATCAGTGCTGGCTTTCAGTCCTGTTTTTTGTAACTTCTGGTAGGATTTTGTTATGTGAGCCACATCCACTATCTGTCGTTGGTGCATGGAGAAGTTTGTTCATCTTGCAATGGAACCTCCTGTTTTTCTGCATCCTTGATCTGTTGAAGTCTCAGGCATTCCCATAGTAGCTCCTCTTTGGGAGCCATTTTTGTGATACACTTATGTTGGATGCTCTGTGTTTCACCCAGGACTGTAGCCTTGACACTCATCAGGCCCCGACCACCTTCCTTATGGCAGGTGTACAGTATCAGCTTGCTGGATCTCAGGTGGAATCTTCCATTCATTGTGAGTATCCATGGTGTCCAGGTTTTCTCATGGCCAGGGTATTATTGAAGCAGAGTACCTGATGGCTAGTTCGGCGTATGAATTGGAGTGAAACTTGTTCTTACTATTCAGCTCTGACTCTCTGAAGGGATTTGGATGTTGCTATCCACCTTGCCTTTTCCTCATGGTTCCCATGTGTTTGTGGTACCCCCAGCCTCTTGTAGCTGTTCTCTACATCTCCTATTTGGTCTTCTGGCACGTCAACTACCTCAGTCCTGTGCCAGAGTGAAAAGGGCAGCAGTGGAAGTAATAAATGCACTTGCCTCTACTGTACTTTTGCGTTGTGGGCAAATTTGCCACCCAGGGCATCCTCATGGGTGAGAGTGTCCATGTGCACACGCACTCTTCGGCATATCTTGAGTAATGCATGTGCATGTGCGTCATGCGAACAGCACTGCAAGTATTGATCCAATTTAAATGGCGCACTAAGAGCAGCATTCAATGGGTTAAAATAGGAGATTTACTAGGTTGGGGAAGCAATAGCAAACCGGTAGCATCTTGTGTAGTAGGATGCTGGTGGGTATGCCCATGGGAGTAGACCTGCCCAGAAGGAACTGGCAAGTCAGTCAGGCTTGAATGCACACCAGGCTGTCTGCCAACCAAGCACGCCAGTCCATGAAGGGAGGACCATGCTGGGAGCACATTTTCAGCACTCTCTGCAGGGTCCTAGTGCCCTGAGCAAAGCACATTTAATGAGGCACTTGCTCTGAGAACTAAAATAGAAACTGTCCTGACAAAATAGTGAAGAGTATATTTTGGTGTGCAAAAACATATCATGTCATATGTTCCCTAGAAAGTAAAAATACCAAAGTGCATGTCAGACACACCGTATGTTTTAAAGTCACATGCAGGTTTAAGGTGCAGCCCTGCCATCAGACTGAGCTAAACCACGAGACACAGCGTTTTGGGGATATAAATATGCTTGGTATGTCAGGTGATCGAGAACGACCTCATGAAGTGATGATAAATGTCTGCTTTACAACCGGAGAATAAACTTACAATGAACAAACTATTAATGTCTGTTTGTTGATCATTATTAAACAGGCATGCATCAGTTGCCCATTATTAACTTGGAGTTATATATATGTAATATATTTATGTTCACAGTTTATGAGTTTCACCTATCTGATCATTCATATATTTTTATCCCAAATGTTATCTCCTCTGGTTTTTCATCTCAATATCTCCATGCCTCCCCAACCATAACGGTGTTTTGTTTTTTTCTTCCTAAATCCCCACTCTCATAATATTATAAAGCGCTACAGAATCTGTTGGCGCTATATAAATGGCGAGAATAATAATAATTATACACACTCACGGGGTTGCACAGCATGGTTATGTTAGTAGGGTGCTGCTGGGGCCAATTACAACAACATACAAAATCCAGTGCACTCACTAACCAAAATTCTATTATTTTTTTTTAAGAACACCCAAAATAATGGGGATCCAACCACAGCACATGACCACAAAATGAATCAACCTGCTACAATGCATTTGCATGTACCCCATTTCTGGCCAGTCTTATCCTAGCAAACGTTGCAAATGTATTGTCTGCTCTTATGAGATTAAACCGCTTACTTGGATTAATTTCCTTTTTTGGGTTAATTTCCTTCCCCCTGAGACTCTCTGCAAGTTAAGGTTAAATAATGTCCTGTAATGGGGTATCTGTGAAAGGAGGGGTGCAAACCAAAATAGTTGGCCTGGCCTCCTAAATATACACTGATTATTCACAACAGTTATACCACCTGCCTCAGCTATGATGCATCGAGGGATGGCCTCCAAGACCTCTTGCTAATGTCTTGGTGCCAGATACCAGAGGACATGTTCAAAGTTCCTTTAAGTCCTGCAAGTTGCGAGGTGGGGCCTCCATGGATCAGATCTGTTGTTCCAGCACATCTCACAGATGCTCAATCAGACTGAGATCTGGGGAATTTGGAGGCCAAGGCAACACCATGAACTCTTTGTAGTGTTCCTCAAAAAATTTTGTATGGAAATATCAAAGCACATTCGACACTGGAAGACATTTGTATGTAGTCTTCTTTCAACACTTTCATTTGACACTACAGGCTAGACATATGGGCCTCTGAGGGAGTTTCTTTTTGGTGTAAGGTGTTGTAGGCTACAATAATATGAATACTTGCCTGAGGCCCAGCAGAGTCTATGCAGCTCCCATTGCTCCATATACACTTCACTGTACAACACACTCTTAATGTGTGAGAAAGGTGTGCATGTGAAATGTTTGTGTAATGTGTAAAAGTGAAATGTGTGTGTAATAGATGAATGCAATGTGTGAACTGTCAACGCATGAATAATGTTAAGGTGCAATGTGTTAGTGTGAAATGTTTCTGTAACATATGAAAGTGAAGTGGGTATAATGAGTGTGTTTAATGAGTGAATGTAAAGGTTTTTACAGTGTGTGCAACGCCTCTTTCCTGGGGTTTATCCCCAGGTACACACAACACATTCCAGGAGGCAAGAAACAGTGTGTTTTAACCCTGTATGCACAACACTGCCTCTAGGAGATTGCAAAAATGTTATGCATCAGCTGCATCTCTCAAGTTGGACTTTGAAAAGACTTTCTTGGGCATAGGAACATGAGAAATCACGTTTTCACAACTATCCCAGAGTTCCCAGCGTGACATGCAAATGAGCACAGACAGGCATATATCGCTTCAAACTTCGTTGCTGCAGATACCATAAGCAATGTAAACTGCTTTAAACACAGCTTTTTTTAAACCTCAGAATTGATTGTCACCCAAATGGACCAGTGACAGAAACCATCCATGGGCTGCAGTTTTGACCTTGTGGGTCTCAATAGCATGTGTCAGTTCTGGTCTGCAAGTTAAAATCTCTCTCTGAGAGTTTAGCTAAGTTTAGTCAGGAGATTATACAGACCGCGGTCTTGACTACTGGTTCCCAAGCTTTCAATGGAGCGAGGCACGCTACAAGACATACAAACATACATTTCTAACGGCAATGTGCCATATATTTGGATGCAGCTTATGATTGCGAAACAGTGGCTTAGACAAGAGGAAACCTGCACTGAAAGGCGGCAGCCCAGTAAAAAAAACAAACAAACAGTATCCTGCCTCACCCATAGTCCTAAATCTGGCTGGCCAAATGGGAAAAATGACTCTTGCTATTGCGAAAAGCTCTCGGTTTATTTGGTCAAAGATAAAGAATAACAAAGAGAGCTTTCATTAATTTGAGGACGTTACGTTTTCCAACTTTAACCAACCATTTGATGACCTTATCTGTTCAGTGTGTCATGTAAAAACTAGCAGTGTGCATCAGTCAGGGCTACACCTAGGAAGAATTTCCTGGATTGAGACAGATAGGACGACACAAAGAGCATAGCCAATGCCACAATTTACGGTATAAATGATTTATTTTAACCATTGCCGTCTTTATTTATCAGAGCAAAACCATCAGGGCTTGAGTCCCGCAGGAACCTGTCCAATTTCCCCAGCAGAAACACTGTTCCTGTTGTGCTAAGAAGCGACCACTAGAGTCTGCCTGCCAAGAGAACAAGTTCCTGACTGCCTAAATGTACAGAGCCAAAAAGGGTGGTGTGGCGGGGGTGTATGCTCTAATGCATATATACACTGTTCCCTTGCACACCCTACATTGATGCTGGCAGCTGGAATATGACATTACTCTGGCTCTTGCATCACTACAGGGGGCGCAAGAGAGCTGCATCTCCCTCGCTGCAAATCAGAGCGGCCCACATGGCTGCACAAGCTCTTCTAAAGGTTAGGGAGACTCTTTGGACCTCGAAACTAAAATACTATTAATAAAATATTAATACATACAAGCACATCTTTTTTTTTTTTTTTTTTTGGATAGAGTGGAAATCGTGGATGCATTCCCACATGCTTTGTCCTGGACTAGAGCCATGTAAAATGTATAAAAAATATATAAAAACACACATACAAGATCCAGCACTCACATGAACTGCTTACTTGCCAAGGTGTTATAGTACTCCAGGCAACTGCATGTAATGCAACAACGGAGAGCACCGGTTGTCCTTCCATGCACCACTTGCGGTGGGTACTAACCGTTTCATGTCGGTGACTAGACTTGCTCTGACCGAGTCATGTAGCCCTCACTATTTTTCCCTTGTCACTCTGATCTTTTTGCTTGCCCATTTTTCCTGCTTACAACACAACACATGAAATTCAAGAACTGGCTGTTCACTTGCGGTCTAATTTGTCCTACCCCATGACAGGTATCATTGTAACAATGTAATCAATGTTGTTCACTTAACCCGTCAATACATATATGCATTTAACCTATCTGCACTTCCCCTACAAGTCATGCCACCAGCTCATTCCAAATACGGAAGTGTGAGAATCCCACGCATTCTGCTTTACATCCGGAGCATTTATTGACTAACAATGCAGAGAAACCTGTGTGATATAGCAACGCTGATAGCGAACAGACAAGGAAGATACTATATTAGAAATGCACGCAATAACCACGCAGTAACTTATTTAATCTATAAACAGCGTGCTGGGAGTGAAACAGGATTTAACACACGGTGTAAATAGAGTAATGAACTCACTTCTTGTGTAAGTTTGGCAAAGTTCTCTTTTTCTGTCCTTAACGTAAAAGCTTTCAGATGGACTCCACAGTAAAGGTTCACTTTAATACTCAAACTCATTAATGGTTTTGTTTGCATGAAACCCGCTAACAGAGACAAACCACGGGACTCACTATAGTGAGTGAGCAGGGTAAAGGGCACACTCACAAAACATGTTTGGAATGTCAGCTGACAGTGGATGACTTCATACAATTATGAAACATGTCCTGACACTTAACCTACCTAGCACCTGACAATGTCCCAAATCACTGATCTTTGTGTTTGTCAACCACAAACCTGCAACTTTGCAGATTAACCCCATAAGGTCCAATGCTGATCTCTGCAATCCTAACAATTCGTTATTTAGGGATTCTATTCCTTACTGTGGGGGTGCATAGAACTTTCAGTGTTATATGATAGGAGCAGTCCGTTTAGGTATACAGCATGGGAGCTTAATCTAGCTGCAGCTAGGTCTTTTGAATTGTTCCTTTCAACTGAACTTGTGTAAACAAAGAACATTAGCAATGGCGTGTAAAGCTTTCTCTGAATATATTTACAGTTCTCAAAATAAAACTAAAAGATTTTCTCACCATATCATATATACACACACACACACACATATATATATATATATATATAAAAGTCTATAAGTCCTTGCAGTCAGGCAGTAAATCAAGTAAATGGCCGCGTGCAATATAACCAGGGCTTAAATATCCAAATGTAATATAAATATATGTTTGTTGGTATGTGTGTGAATATATATATTCACACACATACCAACAAACATTTTTATACTACATTTGGATATATTAAAGGTGGCTGCACTCACAGTTCGTGTTAAAAGTCCAAAGTTTATTCCAACATCATTAAAATGACAAGATCAACGTTTCAGTCCCATTCAGGGACTTTTCCTCAGGATCACAATTACTGAGGAAAGTTCCTGAATGGGACTGAAACGTTGATCTTCTCATTTTAATGATGTTGGAATAAACGTTGGACTTTTAACAAGAACCGTGAGTGCAGCCACCTTTATACATATATACACACATAGAAACAGGGCGGAAGAGTCAGCGCTAGATAACAGACTAAAGGGCAGCAACCCAAAAAAAGGGAATCCCTCAAGACCCTTATGAACAAGATAGAAAGATACAAAGGGGGTAAGGGTTGCGCCCGAGGCTAATAACAGTAATCTATAATAACAAACAACCAGACCAAATGGTCTAAATGAAGATACAACAAATAGGCTTATATTAAAAATAAGAACAGAAAGGAGTGAAAAAAGTCCCAAGTAAACAATAAAATTAGATAAAAAGGGGTAATCCTCACGAGTATAAAATGGTAAATAAAAGTGACATAAAAATTCTCTCTATATACCAGGATAGGGGGGAGAGTTGGCAATGCTCAGGAGTTGATCCGCCCGGATGGTTAAAATATCAGTATATGTGGAGAGAGAAGAAAAACGACAAAATAACCGATAGTGTAATATTGTCAGGATCCAGTAAAAGGTTATTAAAATGAAGGTAATACACTCACATTTAGAAGAGCTCTAGCCAGCTCTGGGGTAAAGGGCGTGTAGCTGTATGATCCCCGCTAACTGATATATTGGAGAGGTACGTCCGTCAATCCAGTCTGGTTAGGCAGTGCTCCAGGGTATATATAAAAAACAGCAATAGTTTTTTTATATATACCCTTGAGCACTGCCTAACCAGACTGGATTGACGGATAACCCCCTTTTATCCAATTTTATTGTTCACTTGGGACTTTTTTCACTCCTTTCTGTTCTTCTTTTTAATATAAAAGTATATTTGTTGTATATCCATTTAGACCATTTGGTCTGGTTGTTTGTTATTATACATTACTGTTATTAGCCTCGGGTGCAGCCCTTACCCCCTTTGTATCTTTATATATACACACATATACACACACACACACACACACACTATAGATAGATAGATAGATAGATAGATAGATAGATAGATAAGGGTTGTAGTTAGTAGCCCTCATTTTCTCCAAGTTAAAAAACTGCCAATGTTTCAGTCCAATCATGTTGATCCTGAGGAAAGTCCATAGATTGGACTGAATCAATGGTCCTTTTTTTAACTTGGAAAAATAAAGTAAGAATTCTAACAAGACCATGAGGGCTACTAACTACAACCCTTATATGAATATCTTAAGCCACAGTGTGCACCCGGCATTGGAACTGTAAGTTTGGCCTGGGTGCAAGGAACTCTGATTATTTATATATATATATATATATATATACACACACACACTCACACTCTCACGGAATGTACTTTACAAGTAACACCAAGCCTCCATAGCAAGCCAGTAACCAACCCCCAGCTGTCCATGAGTAGTTCACTGGCTTTGCTAATCTTCCTGTGTTGTGTTGCAAAGCTGTTATATACAGCAGACACATACTCCAAAGATTCCATGTATAAAGTGGAATTATGAGGAAAGAGTGTGGTTCTTTGTTGAGCTCATTTGCATACACCTACCCAGAATCCCTTGCAGCAGTGAGAGCACTGTTAAAGTGAGATTTCTGTGGGAAAATTTGTGGTGTATTTGTGTTCAGCAATGTATTAAATGTATATATATATATATATATATACACACACACACACAGATATATATACTGGGTATTGCCACATCCACCACTGCAGATTTCTGTTCCTTGTTTACCACCACAATGTCTGTTTGGATCTGAAAGACCCACAGAATATTAGCCCTGTCATTCTCAACTACCCTTTGTTGTATATCCCATCTGGATTTAGACAGGTCAGGCCTATATTCTGTGCAGGTGGTTTTCTACACAATCCCAGGAAGTTGGTTGTGTCTCTTGGTGTATTGTGTCGCTGCTAACATCTTGCACTTGGATACTATGTGCTGGATTGTCTCAGAGGCCTGTTTGCACATTTTGCAGTCTGGTGTGGTAGACCTCCGCTTCTATTGATCTATTGCAGAGTGTCTGTTCCTGTGCTGCTAGGATTAGTGCCTCATTGCGGTCTTTCAGTACTGCCTTTTCCAAACTCTGGTTGGGTTTTGTCATTTGAGCCACATCCACTATCTGCCGGTAGTACAACTCAAGGAGAGGTTAACCTTTCCCTGCAAACACTTCCTTTTCGGGATCCTCTATCTGTTGTGGTTCCGGGCATTTGTTTAGCAGTTCATTTGTGGGAGCCATCTTCGTGATGTACGTGATGGTCTATGTTTCATCCAGGACTGTGACCTTGAAACTCATCAGGCCTTGGACTCCTTCCTCCGGGCTGTTGTACAGTCTCCGAGTGCTGGATGTCGAGTGGAATGCTCCATTCATAGTAAATAGTATATGGTTCTTGACATCCATGGAGACTAGCTCTTCTCTTCACCAGGTTATTATTCCAGCTGGTTGCCTGAGAATTGGTAGTGCATATGTGTTAATGGCTGGGATCTTGTTTTTACCATTAAGCTTGGACTTCAGGACTTTTCAGATTCTATGGGTACTTGAATGTTGTTATCCTCCTTGCCTGTTCCTCATGGTTGCCATGTGCTTATGGTACCTCCAGGTACTTGTAGCTGTTCTCTAGATCTCCTTATTTTGCTTTCTGGTACTTTAACTCCTTCTATCCTGATCATCTTCCATCCCAAACGTATCAAGTCCGAACGACATTCTGTTAGGTGGATCAGTGAGTTAATGTCCCGTTCGATCTTGGCATACAGCTTGATTTCGTTCATGTAGAGTAGGTGAGGGATGGCAGCTCCACTCTTGAACCTGTATCTAAATCTACTCTACAGGTTGATCTGGCTAAGAGGATGTAAGTATATGCAGAACAGCATTGGGGATAGCTGGGATAGATCACTTTGGTATATGTCACATTTGATTTGTCACTTGTCAATTTCAAAGCTCACATGATGTAATAGTTTATTAAACACCTAACCTAGACAGAAACAATGGGGGCTCTATGACAGTATAGGATCATACATTGCATAAGCCTGCCATGCAAAAAAACTATTACATTCAGTGAGCTTTGAAAGAACTGTTTAGTGAATGAGTGAGTATGCTGGATCTTGTATGAGATGTATTTATTTATTTATTTTTTTAAAGGAATTAAATATTTCTAAAAACAGGATTTATTTTATCCTTCAATTTTACTCAGGCATTGTGTGATGTAATGATGTCACAAGGTTTCTTACATCAATAATATTTTTTAAGGCGTTCAACTAAAGAGAGATTATAGAAAACCTCCTGCTACACTGCTACACAGAACTCGATGTACAAACCACTTCCTTTTTTAACCTCTGGTACCATAACAATTCATATTTAAAATGAGAAATTTAACATGATGTAAGACATTTCTAGCTTAAAAAAAACAAAAAAAAAAACACCATATCTTTCTATTCTTCATTTCTTAAATAAGTGCAGAAAATCTACGAGATAGGTAGACTGCTTAAAAACCTGCATTTTTGGGGAGTCCGGTGGGTTCAATGCTGAGAAGCTCTTTTGCACTTTCACAGTTAACCGATAAAGCTATCACCTTTCTATCACTTTTATGATTTTGTGTTTTTTTTTTTTAATCACAAAAGTACTTTTCTTTATCTGTTGCTGCGTGGAAACATACTTGATACACATATCTTCATAAGAAATGCAACATCACAGTGTATACTGGATTTTTTTTATTTTTTGTAACCCGTAGACTTTTTAGAAAGTTGAATTTCCTCCATTTACACAAATCTTCTTATAAAATAATTATAGTGTGGCAAAATATATATATATAATATATATATTAATATATATATTTTTTGTTAAGCATATTCTACACTTTGTTTCAGGCAGAGACATCCACACCCTTATTGTTTTTCCTGTAAAAAAACCTTTCCTTTAACAGATTAAATCTCATTTCTTCTAGTCTAAATGCGTGACCCCATGTCCTATGTATAGTCCTGTTTATGTATAGATTTCCAGACAATGGTTTGTATTGACCTCGAATATAATTGTACAATGTTATCATAGCCCCTCTGAGGCGCCGTTTTTCTAATCTAAACAGATTTACATTTGTTAATCTTTCTTCATAACTAAAATGCTCCACTCCTTTTATTAATTTTGTAGCCCACCTTTAGACCAAGCATCTATAAAAGTTATGTTTTGGGGCTAATCCAACAATAAATATTTTAAACTGTTTATAATCTGCAAATTTTATGAACAGAACTCTGAAGATGTTTAAGATAAAGTCCCCACGTCAGACTAGGATATTATTAAGGAGTAATGTTACTGTGTGCATTCGATAACTTAGCTTATTTGTTTAATTTGATCTTTTTGGCCCCTTTAAAATAAAATAAAAATAATAATTTTGTAGACAGTGCGTCTAGAATGACAAAGAAAAAAAGACTAATGATTTTCTTTTTTAAATAATATCACAACCAATAGATAACATTTAAGGACTATTCAGTTGACAGTTGTGCTTTACACAGGGCCAGATTAAGAGCCCAGTGGGCCTGGTGCTGACAATTATGAGGGGCCTAATTACAGAATCTTATCTACCAAAAACACTAAAACCCTTCTAACTCCCAATCAGCATGTATCTGATGGAGATGGTGCTGAAGGGAAACTCAAAGAATGCAGCTATGAGAAAACACACACACTCTATGCTAATCTCTCTCTAATTTATGCTTTCATCTTTCAAGTAAATCCATACCCCTAACAGCAGTGTCCAGTGAAGCAGGAAGTCAATGGGCGGGGTAAAAGGGTGGGCCACTGACGCGAATCATGTAATTAGAACTGCCGAAAGAGGCGAACATGCCTTAAAAAGGGGGCGTGTCTGCCTAAAGAATTGGAAGGCCAGCCTGGCATGAATGCATGTCAGACTGCCTGCCAATCATGCAGACTGGCCAACTAAGCGCATACTATGCAGACAGCACCCTGAGCTTGACATAAATGCATCTAATGATGAGTTCGCTCCATGCTTTCGAAGGACTGTCCCCTAGCACTCGCTGGTCCATTCCTCTCCTAACCTTCTTACTAGCAGCCAGAAGCTCCCAGGATATAGTCTGGGACAGAGGAAAGCTGTATGTAGTGGGTGTAGAAGAAAGGGAACATACCACAGTGTTAGAGAGACTGAAGCAGCAAGAGCATTTGCATAGTGCGCAAAGTCAGCTTTTTGTTCCCATACATCCCTCTTAAGTTTCCATACTTAAGCAAGAGTATGTGAAGGATAGTTAGGGTTGCCACCTTTCTTGGAAAAAAATACCGGTCTTACTAATTTGCATAATTAATTATGTATGCGTGTAAATCACAAGGAGTGACCTAAGAGAAAATTCTGTAAAATCACCAAAAAACTACTTACATTTATTCTGCTGAATAAAAGATGTATTGTTCCCAGTGTCTCCCTGTCTTAGTGTCCCCTAGTCACCTAGTCTACCAGTGTCCTCATGTCTCCCAGTATCCCCTAGTGTTTGTCCCCTATGTACGATTGTTTCAGTGCCCCATGTGTCCTAGTGTCCCCTCATGTCCCCATGTCTCAGTGTCTTCTATGTATCACAGTGTCTCAGTGCCCCCATGTTGCCCAGTGTCACTTGGACACTAGGGAACACTGAAGAGACATGGGAACACTGTGAGACATTGGGACACTAGGAGACACTAAGACATAGGGACACTGGGAGACATGAGGACACTGAGACACTAGGGACACTGGCTGGGAGATATGGAGACACTGAGAGACTTGGGGACATTGGGAGACATGGGGACACAGACGCTAGGGACAAAGTGTCTCAGTGTCCCCATGTCTCCCAGTGTCCCCAAGTGCCACAGCGTCCCCTAGTGTCTTAGTGTACCCATGTCTCCAGTGTCCCCAGGTCACACAGTGTCCCCAGGTCTCCCTGCAGCCTTTACCCCATCCCTCACTTCCCTGAGCTGTAGGCTGGGAGCTGCTATCTGGACTCTCTGTGCTGTGTAGCTGCTCCCCCTTGGATCAGTGAGTAGAGAGAGGCAGGGATATGCTGTAACTTCCTATCCCTTCCTCTCTCCACACACACACACACACAGTGACTCCTACTGGCCGGTAATAATATTGCAGAGTAATCTCGGTTTATACATAGAAATATGCCGGCATTTGTATTGCCGGTTTTACTGCAATACTGGCAGCTTCAAATACCATAAAATACCAGCCAGGTGGCAATCCTAACAGCAATTAAAAAGTAAAAAAAAATTAAAAATTAGCCTATTCCATGGGCCTGGGCCTGGAGCTGACGCTCCATTAGCCCCTATGTTAATCCGGCCCTGGCTTTACCCCAGTATGGATTCCAAATAGATTAAGCAAGTACTTAACGTCCTGGAACTTTTGAAGGATTTTCTGGACAATATAGTCTAGGAACAGATCATTTAAGACAAGGATTCAGAGAGAGGCTAAGATGCATAGTTACCGTTCATAGTGGCATCCTTCAGAAATTTAAAACTGGTTTCAAAGGTCATCTGCTGAAAAGGAGAAGAGCTGGACCGAATCCCAAGGCGATTGAGAGGACTGTAAATTCCTTCGAAGCACATGTAATCTGCTACCAGAGAGATATGGCGAGGATCCACCTCAATTCCTAAATAGGTAGAATTCATCCTGGTTTAGTCAATTCTAGCATTCTTAAGGTGTTTGATCCAAATATCATGACAAGTTTTATGAAAAACCAAACAAACCAGCAATTTTACAGAGAACAACACTAATATTTTTTTTATAGAATATATTTAAGAGTTCTGCAATCTCATAATGGCATGTTGTGAACTTATGTTAAAGGGATACTCTGGGCATCAACGCAACTTTAATGCATTTGGTAGGTGTTTGTCTCATTAATGTGTTGCATTTTTGCATACTTGGAACATTGCAGTTTTTGCAAAACTAAAATGCAACTAAGAGATACATACATTTTAAATAAAGGAGATAGAAAGTTTATCTGTTAAAAATATGCTTCCAAACCGTGGAGCATATTGGAAAAAAATATCACTTTATCTGAATAAAAAAAAAAAAAAAAAAAAAAAAAAGTTATTTATTTTCAACTATTCACTCTAATATCGCGGGAAAAGTCAATTCGCATCTGTTTCTATTTATTTGATAATTTATTATTAACAGTTTAGCCCTGTTTTTTGTAGTTCTGGTTCATATATGTAATAATACAATATAAGTGTAATAAGTTATAACTAACCTTATAGCCACATTTTATTTTACACATGTCCTTACTATTGTACTTTGGATCACAAATCTGTGTTCATCAACAGCTGCAGTATAGTGACAGGAATTGCAGGACAAAAAAACACTTACCATAAACTGCAAACACATCTTTAATTTCCTTTTCAACCACCCGTAAAGCCGCCTCAATACCGTATGTTTTAGCCATAGCATGGATATCATTGGAATAAAGACGTCGGATGTCCAATACCTATGGTCAAGAATAATAGAATTGGCATATATAACGACGTGGCTTTCAGCAGTAGAATGCTTGTTACTATGAATTCAGTCAATTTCTTGAAGTTAAACCTCCTATATAAGTTTGGATATATGAATTGTGTACATCTGTATAACACTGACATAAGGTGCCAGTAACCAAGAGTAACCATTTGACCTCTCAAAAACTATTGATAGTGCATGCAGCTATCCAATAAAAAAACATGAAAAACTGTATGGGACTTCAAGATTTCCTAATATTCCCTATTTTGAAACTTTTTGCAGTGGCTTATCTACCCTGTTGTGACCCGATACCCATTAGTCATTACCCAGTAAAAAACTAACCAGAAACAAATGTACTCACGTCAGAATATTTAAAGAGCTCTGGCAGGTTAATGCCTTCTGTGTTAAGAGTGAGCACTTTGTCCCCGTGCTTGTTAGTGGATTCGCTCAGCAAGCACCTTGTTATTCCGTTTGTCTCATGAATGACTACATTATGAGATAGTAAAACGACAAGGGAGGAAATGTCGAAATGGACTTTCATTAGTGGTAACTGTATTGTGACCTGTAAAAAAGTAAGCAAGAAAGGGTTAAAAACAGAAGTACATGGGAGAAACAACCAGAGAAGCAACGAGGCAAAATTAGCATAACATATGACAATTTTATAAAAAAAATCAAAACAAAAAAACAAAGAAAACACAGAACTAAAGGAAAATTCACAACCGGCTCTGTCCAACAAAATACCAGGGAATGCCCAGTTCCCAGTTGGCTTGTTTTGCTAAAATACATACAAATGTTCCATTCTAAAGGATGCCAGCTCCACTAGTTTGGCTGAACTATCATGTCTCCCCGTCCCACCCACCAAGTAGTCCCAGCCCACCTGGAACTACTTTATGAAATGTCCTATCCATATCTTATTATCTTATGAAGTCAAATGGACGTGCCTTTCCTAAAACTTCAGGTGACAATATTGCTAGCTCATTAGGATAACAGATCAACTGAAGAAAGAGTGTGACGTGCTTTGAGAGACACTGTGAGGAGAGAAAGGAATCTCGACAAAGTCAATGAAAAATATTTATATTTTACCTCACACCATAAACAGTTCTCTGTATCATATGTATAATCTAGCACGGCAGAGTTGAGGCTGCGCACAGCATTAATTCGGTTCTCCAAGGCTACATCCTTGGTTAACTTGCTCGTTACGGAGGGTAAGGAAGTCGACTCCTCGGGCATCGGTGTTTGCTCATCTGTCTCTTGAACATCTGGAGAGGGAGCAGAATTCTCAGTTTCTTCCTCATCTTCGTTCTCTGCCTGCTCCTCTTCCTCACTCTCATAATCCACCTTTGAAACATTGTTAAAATGAAGTCGGTGGTTACAAAATAACATTCTACTATACACAGTCCTGAAGTGAATATTTGGGCAACAAATGTGTACCTTCAATAAAACATTAAAAACATTTACACAACCAGATTTCATATTTCTACTCCTTTTGATACAGCCAGAATAAACCCTTAAAGGATTAAAGTTGTTATAGTGCCTTCAATCCTCGTCTCCCCTGCCCCAAACACTCCGCATGCACCTAAGTCCCAAATGCTCCTCTATGAAGAGCATTGGATTTGACTGTCATCCTAGAGGCACACTTCCAGGATGACATCACTCAAGGTGGGAGACTGTGTTGGAGAAAAGCAGAGTAATTTCTTTTATTTCATTATTTTTTTCTAACAAGTGAGAGGACCCTAAACTAAATAGGGACATCAAGACTGTAGCATCAGAAATCCAGATATGTATGTGCCTTTGAAGACTATTGACATTTCATGCTTTTGACATTTGTATGTTGAACTAGCATGGATTATCACGCCACGCACAGCCCCGCTGTCGTCGTAGAATTGTGATTTTCCGTTCTGATATGCAATGTCAGTGTTAGCAGTCACTGACCTAGAGTGCAAATTAGAAGGAAAAATATCCAGACTCTCTTTACCTCCTCTTCTTGTTTTTCTTTTCTTTTCGCATCAGAGGCATCCGCATCGCCTTCGTCAGCATCTGCGTCGACAACAGCTTCCTCTTCATTGTCAGCGCCCTGGTTCTCCTGTGGGTTGCAGATACAATGTATTCCTATTAACTCACAACATTCCGTGCTGTATGGATTCTAAAGGGCCATGATGTGAACTTCTTTCCCCACAATGCTCAGTCATATAGCAGGCTAGCGGAGCATCACAGGTAGGGCATAAATTTAATGAAATAGAGGAAGTGTGTCAAACACCTCATATAGTTATGAGAGCGTGTGACAAACTGAGGTCAGTTTGGTGGTTCCAGTTCCACCATATAGGGCTTGTACCCAAATAAAGTATTGAACAAAAATTAAATATATTGGAGACTCACCTAGGTGAGGCTCATAAGCTGGGTTTAGTACAATACATAGTGAATAACTTAATACATATAATAATGACTGAACCAGACGCACTGTAAATAGATGCAGTATCTATATGATCTTAATTGGTAACTCCAGGTATACGGTATTGGGTTCTAATCAAAAATACTTTATAATGTTCTTAGCAGAACAGAAATCCAAGAGAACACACAAATACCAAAGGAGTACCAAAAAGATAAGATACAAACAAGGGAAGATAGAGTATTAAGGCTGGAGTAATAGTGGTGGATTCTCTAAACAGTGGAGAATCAGAGAGTCCACCAGAGTATAAATGGTACACTTACCGAAATGGTACCATATAGGGTATAAATCCTGAATCTTAAAACTCCTAAATAAGTCACCTCCAAGGGTGTGCTGGGCTATCAATGTAAATAAAAGGATCTATATACAGATACAGCCACCAAAAGCACAAAGTATAAAGAAACAAATATGTATCCCTGCAGCTCCTAAGGAAAACACCTTCAGGGGTGTTCTATACTGTCCCTAGGAGTGAAAAGCAGAAGAGGTACCATATAGAGTATACATCCTGAGTCTTAGATCTCCTAAATAAGGCACCCCCAAGGGTGTGCTGGGCTATCAATGTTGAATCAAAGGATCAATCAATAAGATACATATGCAGCCACAGAGAGGACAAAGTAGGGAGAAACAACTATATGTCCCTACAACTCCTAGAAAAACACCTTCGAGGGTGTTCTATACTGTCCCTAGGAGTAGAGAGGAGAGAAGGATAAATACTGCTCCAAATGCCTATAACAGAAATCTTCTAAATAGCATCACTCTGTGCTATCTGGACAAAAATAGGTGAACCAAAACAAAATTAAATTAACCACCTAGTGTTCCCATAGTGTTAAGTGAATAAAAGGATTTAACCCGACGCGCGTTTCGGTGCTTTCTAAGGCACCTTCGTCAGGGGCTAACAATACCTTGTCCAGGGATGGCTTTTAAACCCTCTTGTTGCCGCCAAAATACCGAAATGACCCCACAATTACCAGGTCCACCGGCAGGTGAGTCCAGGGGCGTGACGTAGGCGGAGGAGACAGGGCGGACATCCACCAATCCCCTCTAGGTAGACGTATGACGTCTAATGCCAGTGTCCAGCCCCACGTGGGTATAAAGGGGCGGGATCCGAAGGCGGAAAGGAGGAGGGTCAAAAAGAAGAGAAAAAAACCTCCTCCATTCTGATTCTCCGTCTATACGGAGTGTGTGGGGGCGTGTTATGGGCGGGGACATGAGCCGAGAGTGACGGCTAGGATGTCTCCTCGCGGCTAACTCACACACTTTATCACAATGAATTAATTATTAATGGATAAATAATAAATGATGCTGTTTGGTGCAATGTAGATATTAAATATATATCTCAAGAAGAGTATGTATTGTACTAGTGCCTTCCAAAGCAGACATCGATTATTGAATGATTGCATGTATTAAATATTAGTTTTATATAGAGACACTTTTAAGTTATTTAAGACCCTAGCTGTGTATCTTTCTATTCTTCCTCTATATAGGGGTGTTGCATGATATTGGGGATAACCCAATTAGCAACATGAGGCTGTATATCTGTCTTATGTATCTCAACATTTATACAGATACTTAAATGCTTAAATATTCATTCGTTGTGCCTAAGAGCTACTGCTTTGAAGTTGCATATTATTAGTAGGATGGGGATGTCCCAGTTGAATGAATAAAGCTATATACATGTCTAATATGTTTTAATACTTATAGAATCATTCATTAGTAGCAGAGATTTCTCCAACTGCTGAGTATCAAAGTGAAGAGTGGCTGGAGTTAGCCTAAAAATAGAGGTGTCAATCCATCCTGGAAAAAGGTCTGTAGACAAACTAAATGTGAAAAATGTGAACATATAAAGAAAACACAAAAAGAGTCATTATCATAGAGTTGTAAAAAAATTCTCAGTGTAAATCATATATATTGTATAGATGGTATTATTAGTCGTCAGAGATCACTAATAAAAGGGGAGTAGGAAAATCCTTCGTTTAGCCCACTCGGTGATAGAGTGCTCAGGCGATAAATCCAAAAGCACTCTCTTCTCCTGAGGAGCTTATCGAGGTTTCCCCTCCTTTGGTCAAGTTTGACCAATTCAATCCCTAGAAATTGGAGTACTTTATAGTCACCTTGATGAAAATTCTTCACATGTCTAGAGACTGAGGTTTCAATATGCCTCTTAGTTTTAATGGAATTGATATGTTCCAAAATCCTTCTTTTGAAGGGCCTGAAGGTCTTTCCAACATAAAGTTTATTGCATTGGCATGTTATCAGATATACTAGGCCTTTAGAATTGCAATTAAAGAAGGAGTTAGGGTAAAAAGTTTCCAACTGAGTACTATTTTGGAAACTTTTGGAGTCTTTACAAATGAAATTACAGGCCTTACAGCGGCCACATTTGTAGGTCCCCAGGAGTTTGTTGGAGAGCCAATGGGTAGTGGTCTTCTTGGTCTGTTTAAAATGACTATGTACAAGGGTATCTCTAATATTCTTACCCCTACGTGCTATCAGGGAAGCATTTGGGGGGAGGATTTCTTTGAGATGATCATCTTGTTTGAGCAAAGGCCAATATCTGTTTAGAATGGTTTTCACTTGTTCCCAACCCGCATCGTAGGTGGCAATAACTCTTAGATGTTTGGGGTTTGTATTTTTATATTTGTTTTTGTTTTGAGGAGGTAAAGCATCTTTTATCAGGTCTTCTCGATCCGTTAAGAGGGCCCTGTGATATGCCCTTTTAAGGCACTTATTGGGGTATCCCTTGGCTCTAAACATTGATCGTAATTTTCTGGCCCTTATCTTGTAGTCTTGTACATCAGAACAATTTCGCCTTAAGCGTAGATATTGTCCTGTGGGGATCCCTCGTTTAAGGGGGGTTGGGTGGAAACTACCCCAGTTCAACAGACTGTTTGTTGCCGTACTCTTTCTGAATAAATCGGTTTTAATGCCGCCCTTTGCATTAGGAATGATTGTTAGATCTAAGAAGTTGAGACTGGGAGTACCCATTTCTGATGTAAATTTCAAATTTAAAGTGTTATCATTAAGTGTCTGTACAAAGAGATTGAAATTTTCTGTGGTACCTCTCCACACAATCATTATATCGTCGATATATCGCTTCCAAGAAAGGATATATCTAGTAAATGTGCTCTGGTTGGTTGAAAATACCACATTCTCTTCCCACCATCCCAGGTGCAGGTTGGCGTACGAGGGCGCGCAAGACGTCCCCATCGCCGTACCCTGCACCTGGTGGTAATAGATGTCATTAAATAGAAAAAAATTATGGGTAAGTACAAATCGTAATAATTCAATGACAAATTCGCTATGATGATACAAATGTTGCCCTCTCTGCAATAGAAAGTACTGTACATTTTTAAGCCCTACCTCGTGGGGGATGGAACTATAGAGTGCCTCCACGTCCAGGCTGCAAAGTATTGAATCCGGAGGCACATTTAGGGTATTCAAATGTGCTAATGTCCTAGGGACAGTATAGAACACCCTCGAAGGTGTTTTTCTAGGAGTTGTAGGGACATATAGTTGTTTCTCCCTACTTTGTCCTCTCTGTGGCTGCATATGTATCTTATTGATTGATCCTTTGATTCAACATTGATAGCCCAGCACACCCTTGGGGGTGCCTTATTTAGGAGATCTAAGACTCAGGATGTATACTCTATATGGTACCTCTTCTGCTTTTCACTCCTAGGGACAGTATAGAACACCCCTGAAGGTGTTTTCCTTAGGAGCTGCAGGGATACATATTTGTTTCTTTATACTTTGTGCTTTTGGTGGCTGTATCTGTATATAGATCCTTTTATTTACATTGATAGCCCAGCACACCCTTGGAGGTGACTTATTTAGGAGTTTTAAGATTCAGGATTTATACCCTATATGGTACCATTTCGGTAAGTGTACCATTTATACTCTGGTGGACTCTCTGATTCTCCACTGTTTAGAGAATCCACCACTATTACTCCAGCCTTAATACTCTATCTTCCCTTGTTTGTATCTTATCTTTTTGGTACTCCTTTGGTATTTGTGTGTTCTCTTGGATTTCTGTTCTGCTAAGAACATTATAAAGTATTTTTGATTAGAACCCAATACCGTATACCTGGAGTCACCAATTAAGATCATATAGATACTGCATCTATTTACAGTGCGTCTGGTTCAGTCATTATTATATGTATTAAGTTATTCACTATGTATTGTACTAAACCCAGCTTATGAGCCTCACCTAGGTGAGTCTCCAATATATTTAATTTTTGTTCAGGGCATAAATTTATGCCGAGATAAGTGGTCACGGTAATAGGGCTAGAGACCATGGCCTCTCTAAGGCAAGGAGGTGAAAAGGACTGTGCTAAACTTAGTGTTTTTTTTAAACCACATGGAGATCTTTTTTTTCCAAGAGCTGCAACAACTATAAAGCCTTCAATTAATCAAATTTTTGTCTATATACATATGTGAACATTTTATATGCCCAGATTTGATATGTACTATTTATGTATGTCTTTCTTAAATACAGAAAATCGATAAGGATGAAATTATAAAAAAAAAAAAATAAAAAAAAACTTTAATATCAACACAGCAACGCATGCAGGAGATGGAGTGATCAACTTCAAAATAGTTCAAAGAGTAGTACGCGTATTTTTAAATGGGATTTAAAATTTTTAAAAAAATGACTGCATCTGACCTGGGGTCCTGGCGCCTCTTCATCATTATCTAAATCCTTCTGATTTGCTTTGCGGGTGCTCACTTCCCGGAACGAGGCAAGCTTTGCGCTTCTCCTCTTTATCGCATCAAACATGATTCGGAAGAACCTGTGCAGAGAGTGTGTATAATGTTGAAGAACCCCTATAGGCATAAATTAATATCACAGGCAAACATTTCTAGAACCTGAAATTCCCAAATACAGAACAAACAAGCACACAAGGTCCTCTTTGCCCAATTAACATGGAGGCCTGTCCCTTATGGTTTAAATTCTGTTTAACACACATTTTAGATAGTTATTAATCATGTACCCTCCACCCTTCTTGTGAAGTAATCTAGTTTTGTATTATGAGAAACACCCTCCTTTCACATCGCTCTTCTTTTCTATACTTAATTCCTGTACTGCCAGGTTTCGATTATCCCCTCCATCATTCCACGTTGCCAATCGTAAAGCCCTCTGGAGCAAAGTTTGAAAAATTACTAAGAACCAACCTGGTTTCCATGAAACGCAATATGTCCTCGGGACGCAAGGCCTTTTCCTGCTGATAATACTCGAAAGGCAAGAAATGAAACTTTATCTTGTACACCTGATATTTCACTTTCTTTCCTTCTATTTGGAAAGTCTCTTCTACGTCCACCTTGTGCAACACCTGCAGTCATTGAGGAAACACAAAGTGAGCCATTTTATTTTTCCATCAATAAGGCTAGGATGGCAATACAGAAAGGCCCATAATAATGACCAATCCAATGTTAATCTGCATTAAGAAGATGGCACAAACCAAATGTGTCTGACTTGTAGAAAATGACTAAGAGCAACAGAAAACAAAAAAATGAATAAAAAGAAAATATAATCATAAAATTGAGAGCTGCAGTTAAATATAGGGATCAGAGGAAGTGACCCATTTATCACATCCCAATTTGCTACAGACAATGTACAAAAAATAGAAATGACGAAACTCGACATGGGATGCTAACAAAATTAGGCACTTTAGACAAACTTTGCCTGGATAACAAGATGGGTCGAGGGCCTGAAAGCAGATTATATAAATCTAGAGAATATAAAAATGCAAGTGTTCCATTGCTTACATGAATAAAGCCAACAGACATTTTAAACATAACAAAAAGTAGAAGGAAACAGGTTATTGTTCTAGTATTTATATTTGAAGGTCGGATGAATATTGGCGTGAGAAACTTTGCTGTGATGCCACAAATGCAGAGTATTTTAACGTTAATCAAGATTTTGATCCAAAAATTCCTGTCCAACATCTACAAACAAAAGCCCTCTTTAAGAAAATCAATGTTGGATTGATAGCTGCGAAATATGCCCCTACTACAAACATTGTTAAATGATTTAAAATGGCCGCATGACAGTCAGTTCAGTCAGTAGATGGAAGGTTTATTTTATATGCCTTTTTGACATTCACACAAACTGTGCTTACCTAAAAGAATGAATGACATAATAATGTGACAACCGGTATTTAAATTATAAAATCAGAGCGACACGGTGTGCGGTCAGCTGTACTTCACATGGAACAAGCTTTCACAAAAGGTGTGGAATGTCGTGGTTGGTTTCACATAGGCATAAAAATGAATATCTATAGCTTGATCAATTGAAGTTTGCGTGTGCCTCCCCCAAGATGGCTGCCACCAAATACAGAGTACCACAATTCAGACAATTTATTATTTTGCAGAAGTAAACAGTCTGTTGAAGCATTTACTGGCACAAACCTTACTTTCACACTATTTTTGTACTGCTTCTTTAACCCCTTAACGCCGTTACGGCGTTCTATGCCGTCGCGGCTTTAAAGGGCTTTAAAGCCGTTGCGGCGGCATAGAACGCCGTAACGGCTTGCAGCCCCAGGAGCTAGGAGGTACTCACCTCCGCCGCGATCCTCTTCTGGGGGGCTGTCTGAGAGCCCAGGCAGCCCCCCTCCGGCAAATGAGGCCCCCGGGGGCCATGTGATTGCTCTCAAAGAGCGATCACATGGCCCCCTATAGCTGGCTATGGATCTGCCAGCAGGGGGACTGTCTAAAATATTAGACAGTCCCCCTGCTGGTAGGTAGTGTAAAAAAAAAAATATTGAACATATTATAAAAAATTCAATGCATTTTTATATATATATATATATATAATATGTATATATATTATATATATAATATATATACATATTATATATATGTAACGTCATACGTAATGTATTTTAATATTAGTATATATATTAGTATTAAAATACACTTAGAATGACGTTACATATATATAATATGTATATATATTATATATATAATAGATCTACATATATATTATATATATATATACACGTATAATTACAATAATAAATAAATAAAATAAATAAATAAAATATTGAAACAAAATTTAAAATAAATTATATATTCATATGTAATTTCATTCTAACTGTATTTTGTTATTAATATATATATATTGGAAACAGAATACACTTAGAATGACATTCTATATATATCTATCTATATATAAAATACAAATAACCGCAAATATATATATATATATAAATAAATACATATAATTACATAAAAGATTACATTAGTATACACGTAGAATTTATATACCTATAAATGCATATATATTAAAATTCTACGTGTATATTTAAGTAATTTTTTAACATAATTATGTCATTTGATTAATTAAAATTTGATTGACATGCCTGACAACACAGGGAGAAAGTGCAGAGAATTTAATTCGCAAGCACTATATTTGACCCTGTAACTCTCCAAGACACCATAAAACCTGTATATAGGGGGGTACTGTTTTACTCGGGAGACTTCGCTGAACTCAAATATTAGTGTTTAAAACTGGTAAATTGTATTACAACGATGATATTTTAAGTAAAAGTGAAGTTTTTTGCATTTTTTACAAACAAACGGCACTTTTATGGACTATATTATTGTTGTAATATGTTTTACTGTTTTAAAACACTAATATTTGTGTTTAGTGAAATCTCCCGAGAATAACAGTACCCCCCATGTACAGGTTTTATGGTGTTTTGGAAAGTTAGAGAGTCACATATAAGGCTTGCATTTCATTTTTTTCACATTGAAATTTGCCAGATTAGTTATGTTGCCTTTGAGACCGTATGGTAGCCCAGGAATAAGAATTACCCCCATGATGGCATACCATTTGCAAAAGTAGACAACCCAAGGTATTGCAAACGGGGTATGTCCAGTCATTTTTAGTAGCCACTTAGTCACAAACACTGGCCAAATATTAGTTTTTTGCTTTTTTCACACAAAAACAAATATGAACGCTAACTTTGGCCAGTGTTTGTGACTAAGTGGCTACTAAAAAAGACTAAACATACCCCACGTTCAATACCTTGGGTTGTCTACTTTTTCAAATGGTATGCCATTATGGGGGTAATTCTCATTCCTGGGCTACCCCACCGTCTCAAAGGTAACATTACTAAGCTGGCAAATTTCAATTAGAAAATGGAACGTTCTATATTTGACCCTGTAACTTTCCAAAACACCATAAAACCTGTTAATGGGGGTACTGTTGTACTTGTGAGACATAGCTGATTACAAATATGTGCATTTTGTTGCAGTAAAACCTAACAGTATTATGACATTTACAGCTAAAATGTGAGGCGGAACGACAAATTTAAAAGAAAAAATTAAAATTTCTCAGTTTTTATTTTATTTTATTCATAATAAATTGTTTCATATACAAATATTTTATATGAAATGAAAGCCCTGTTTCTCCTGAACAAAATGATATATAATAAGTGTGGGTGCATTTAATATGAAAGAGGTGAATTACGGTTGAACAGACATATAGCGCAAATTCCAGTTTTTGTTTACGTTTTGTTTTGATCAGAACGTGTACTATTGACTCCGTCCTGAAGGGGTTAAATGTAGCCAGATAATGAAAACAAACACTGTGGCAGAAAGCATTCAGGTTCATAGCAAAACAAACACCGGGTCTTATCCCTCGGAGGGAGCGTGTTATTGATTATTTTCTTTCTGTTGAAACCGATTTTGTTAGAGGAGTTTGTTTATATAAAGAATTACACAATGCAAGAGGGACAAAGTTTAATTGCAAATGCTTAACTATAGGGACCGTAATTTTCCATGTGTGAACGTTACATGATTGCGATCATATTCTCCATTTTTCTCAAGAATTCACTTATCACATCCTTCTCGCGCTTCACGCTGCCCAGCAGTGATAGTGGTGAAGGATTATCTGAATCAAGCTGTCTCATAATAGTTTAGATACCTTTCTGTCAAGCTCCAACGCACTGTGATGGCAATAGTTATAGCAGAGGGTGTGGACGGATTTAATTACCATACGCTGGTAATTAAACCAGCTGATAAGGGGGAGGGGTTGTACTTTTGGAGAGGGAAGCCTATCTGGAAGAGTCCCTTAGACTATTAGGCGATGACTATACTTATAAAATTTTACCTAGAGACTCAACAAACAGTATTAATATCACCTATTTAATTGATAAAGGGAAAACAGAAGGCATTTTAAATAAAATAAAAAAAGGAATTTGAATTCCTCAACGTACAACATCCTAAAATACCCATATTTTATGGTATGGATAAACCACCGGGCCGCCCCATCATTTCTGGCATTGGCTCAATATCAAGCAGACTGTTGCAATATATTAACCACTGCCTGCAGCCAATAGTACAGAACTGCCCAAGCTATTTGAAGGACACCTTAAATATACTACAGGTATACTAAAAGATATTCAATGGGAGAATACTTTTTTCTGGTCACAGCCGACGTCAGATCTTTGTATACTATCATTACGCATGACAGAGGCTGTAGCTACCAGACATTTTTTAGAGTTATCAGACACATTTCCCCCTACTCAAATAGACTTTATACTAGAAGGGATCCGTTGTATATTAATGAATAACTACTTCTGGTATGATGATCAGTTTTATTTGCAGCTGTGCGGTACGGCGATGGGCACCAGATTCGCATGCAGCTATGCCAATTTATTCATGTCATTATGGGAACATATTTTTGAGTTGCACAGATGGGATGCGAATCTGGTGACATATCGCCGCTACATTGATGACATCTTCTTCATCTGGAATGGGTATCACTCACCAACTTTTTGGAGAGCTTGAACCATAATGACTGGGGTGTTAAACTGACTAGTGTATATAGTAAAGAATGTGTTAGTTTCCTAGACGTCAACATATATATATAGAGGAAAACACAATTAAACCTAGCAAAAAAAAATCAAAAAGTCGATGTAAATAGTTATATCCAAGATAGCAGCTGCCATTACTCCCCATGGCTTTTAAACGCCCCAAAATCTCCACTTATGAGGATTAAGACGAACTGCACAGACAATGAGAAGTTTTGTGAACAAGCATGGAAAATTATGGGTGACATTAGTAATAAGGGTTATGAGGAAAAACTTTTAAAGAAGGCCTTTCAAGAAGTTAACATGCAAGATAGAGAGTCACTACCGTAATTAAATATAAAGATAAACCCCTAGACACCGGTACTCATGATGTACCTTTTATCTGTGACTAACTGCCAGACTAAACAATTGAAAAAAAATCTTGACTAAACACTGGCCAATTTTGAAAAGCGATGAAACGCTTAAACACATTCTTCCAGAAAGGCCAAAGGTTATCTACAGAGGTGTCCCTAATTTAAAATGTAATCTCACTCAAAACTACTCTTCCTTAAAAAGCATTAAACACAATCCATTTAATAAATCTAGTGGGTTTTATGGATGCGGAATATGTCAAGCCTGCAAGAATACAAAAAGCTCCAAACGTAACATAAAAGAATTTCAACACCCCCAAGACAGTAAACCAAAGTTTAAAATCAAAGAGATTATTACTTGTCACTCTAAATAAGCCATCTATATGGTAAAATGTACATGCAATTTGACCTATGTAGGACGTACTACTCGCCCGCTGCAGGTCAGAAGACAAGAGCACGTCCGTAACATTAAGAATGGTTATACAAAACATAGTTTATCATTGCACTTTACAATCGAACATAACAGTGACCCAAGCCAGATGACTTTTTTAGGAATTCAGAAAGTAAATTTTAATTGGAGAGGAGATGATATTATTAGAAAAATGGGACAAACAGAAATGAAGTGGATTTTTAACTTAAATGCCTTGCAACTAAACGGTCTTAATAGTGATTTTGAGCTTAGCCACTTTTTAACATAATTCTTTACGTATCTTAAGCTTAGCCACTTTTTTATAAAATAAAAAAATTATTATTATTATTTTATACATATTCATATATTATATATAATTTTTAAGACATTCCCTGAGGGTTTTTTAGAGGATTTTTGTATATTATTATACTATCAAACAAATATATATGACTGCTTTCATGTAAACATATTTGCACTAGGATATTCTACTTTTGTTTCCATATATCTGAACGTTTATGAGCTGTGGATCTGGAGAAGGGTTTGGTATAGCCATATATACCCAAGCGGTTGAGATTCGAGCCAATCTTTAGGCTCTCCAACATGTGAGTTGGATATACATATTCTCCCTGCACTATATCCAGATTCCACTGACATACTGCACCATTACATGTCCTATTCTCTCATTTTAGACAATATTGTCTCTTATATTTTTTCAACTGGGATAAGTGTCATCTGACTCCCCCAATATCAAATAGGGGTAAGACATTTCCCTTTTTAGCGCTCCACTGTGTGTTTCTGGTGGTAGTAGTACCATCCACCTGGTTCACTTTTTCCTGTATTCATCTATTTGTGTGGGATTGGGATACCTGCACGTGTGTTGAGCTGATATATATATATATACACACACATAAATATACATTCTGTATTAAGCGCCAGTCTAAAATTGCACAGAGCACCCCCTTCCTTTGTATTACTAGCAAGCTGCCATATCACGCCGCCTTAAAATGACAGAAGAAGGTGCGTCTCTTTATCACTCTCAGGCATCTTGAAGGCTGACAGGATGCGAAGGTCCTTCCTCCTCTCCCAAAAAACCCCCACCAAATTTCCAGTCTTTCTAGATAACTTTGCCATGTTCCCTTGAGTTTCTAGTGAGATATATTCTTTAACTCGTGTCTCAGGATGTCCGATTGCCATTCAGCAGACACAATTTCCAGTTCACGCTGATGGACAAATGACTCAGCAATAACTCAGGAGCTCTTGTAAAACATACCAAAATAACAAAACAAACAAAAACCAGCACAAACAAATTAGCTTGGGATATCTAAGCAGCTGTATGGCGTTTGTTTTGCTGGCCTTTTACATAGGGGATTCCCATTTCAGCAGCACACAAACCCACTCCCTTGATGGCAATGGTACAGTTTGAGGAATTACATACGTGGCATAGAAGTGTACTTACCTCTGACAAGCACACGCGTGTTAGTTGTTTCTTCAGCCTCTTCACCTTTTTCAAAGCTCTTTTGGTGCCGATGACGGGCACACTCATCATGGGTGTTTTAATGTTGGAACTGGCAACCATTAGAATCTCCCGAAGTCTGTAAACGTGATCATACGACAAATTAATGTGTCAACAACACTAATAATGAAATGCAGCATGATACTGTTCAAAAGGTCACTTTTTAAAATAAAATACGATATATTTGAAACTATTCTGTCATTGTGGTAATCAGACAAGGTGTGCTAGATGTTACAAAAAAAAAAAAAAACAACATCATCAACTTTGCAAACCTCTGACTCCAATGTACATCTTAGTCCTAAATGATTTTAGCATCCATTTATAATTATAAATAAATGATTTCCCCTCTAGAGCAGGAGTAGTCAACTTGGTCCCTACCGCCCACTAGTGGGCAGTTTGGGATTTTAGGTGGGCGGTGGTGGGTTCTGCGGAAAATGCCCGGCAGGCCTCGATGGCCGTGGGCCAAAGTCGGCAGGGGAGATCCTATCATGTCCCCTGCCGGCTCCTAGTGAGGAGATCAAAGCCTGGGGCACTCTGTGTTCCTCCCGTTAGAAGGTTGGTCGGAGCGCTGCCATGCATTACCATGGCAACTTTCCGATACAGTGCTGTGCTCACAGGAGGACAGGAGAGAGTCAGCCTGCACCCGGACGAGCAGCAGGCTAAAGTGAACATGCCAACTGAATCACCAGGACTTGAAGCATTATGTCCCCCCTCCAATGTAAACGGTAAGAAGAAAGGAGGGGGAGACATTAAGATAGATTTTCACATCTCACCCACCTACACACAGCACAGACCCTATGCATCCTTCACACCAAACACATTACACCCCTCACACACACACTGCCCAATCATTCACAGACACTTTGCCCCCTCACAAACACACACACTGCCACCCTCACAAACACACACAGTGTCCCCTCACACACTACACCCTTCACATACACACACACACAGAAAAAAAAGTAGACTAGAAAAAAGGAATAAAAATAGATACATTTAGGGGGCGGGGACGAACCGCTGAGCTGAGCGGACGCAACCCTTAACAGCTCCTGCAAGCAGCAACTAAATAAGCGTAAAAACCCTACTGAAACGGCACCTAAAAGCCAGATAAGGGCCACCAAGCGATGGGGGAAGCCGGGACAAACAAAAGCGACAAACGACCCAACCTACACCATACACACCGGTGAGGCCTGCTGGCTTAGCGAGCGCGGATGAGGCGGGGGATATCCCGGTCCAACCTTGTAAGACCGTCCGGCCACACAAGGCTCAAGCGACAGAACCACAAAGTCCAGAAGCCGCGGGGGAGGCCTGCAAAATGGCGGTCGGCCCGCGCTCCACTGCCATGTACTCGATCAGGAGGGAGACTGAGCTCCGATATGAACGCATGTCTGGAAAAAACTGGAGGCTCTACTGTGGTCCCCGCAAGAGGAAGCCTCACCCGGCGGTACGCTGCGGAGACCGACACGTGAGGGCAAAGAGAAGAATGGGACGACCCCCACTCTCAAAATGGACACTCACAAAAAAGGGTCCGGCCCAACTGCACTCAAACGGAGAAAAGCAGCGACAAAATTCAGACCGCACGAGGTCCATAAAGCCAAGGGGACTCCCACGGCACTACACCACAGACAGCCCAGCCAAACAGCAGCAACCCACCGCAGAGTCAGGAGGAGTAAGACCCGACAGAACAGACCGAGAGGACGGTGGACGGTCAGGCCTAAACCGGCTAAAACCACCACACTGCCACAAAGAACCGGCAACGGCAAACGACCGCACCGATCAGTACAATCCACAACCGGAAACCCGCGACACTCACCAGGAATACAAGTAACACGATAAATGCCTACAGCATAAGCGACATAGTCAGATCAGAATTACACAGAACAAGCTTGTTAACACAACCATGCTTATCTTACAACTCTTTAAAAAAAACTGTGCATTGCCCACTTATTCCCCACTGCACCTATTGGTTTGAAATCAGCATGTGGAATGCCGTCGGGGGAATCACATGCACGTCTGTTATCATATGCACTACAAAAATAAAAAAATGTACAAAAATAAAATAAAAATAGATACAAGTAAAAAAAATTTTTTTTAAAACCTTTCTAAAAAAAATTTTTAATATTCGCTTGTGCGATAAAATTAGTTACTGCGGCACTGGTGGGCAGTAAGGAAATTTTGCCATCAACAAAGATACAAAAGTGGGTGGTAGGTATTAAAAGATTGACTACCCTGATCTAGAGGCATCAACATAAACAAATCAATGAAATTAAAGATCGATTTCACCAAGGGGAGCGGAAAACAATCACACTTATTTATATTGCGCCAACATATTCTTCAGTGCTGTACAATAGGTAAAAAATACAAACATTTTATTTTAACAAAACATGTATGGTATACAGGAACAGTATGTGAAAAGGGTTCTGCCCAAACCAGCTTAAAATCTCAATCAAAACAATCAAAATCGACTAGCAGAATTGTCACTTTTTAATTTTTATTTTACAGCAGGGGTTCTCAACCTAGTCCTCAAGGACCCCCTACCAGTCCAGGACTTCGGGATTAAGGTGTTTTTTTTTTTTTCCCCTAAACACCTTAGACACACCCAGGTATTCCCTAAATCCTGGACTGGTAGGGGGTCCTGAGGACTGGGTTGAGAACCCCTGTTTTACAGGGATCAAAATTATACCCATTCTCCAATTATAAAATGAGCTCACTGACTCACTATTTAAAGAGACATTGTAAGCACCAAGACGACTTAAGCTTGATGAAGCAGTTTTGGTGTATAGATCATGCCCCGGCAGTCTCACTGCTTAATTCTCTGACATTTATGTGTTAAATCACTTTGTTTATGCAGCCCCAGCCACACCTCCCCTGGGTGAGATTGACACAGTCTCCATACACACTTCCTGGGAAAACGTCTGAAATTGTATCTTCCCTTACTGCATGGTGTGTTTCATTTTGAATGTCTTACCTCCTACTCTGTTAATTGTCTAAAAGAGTCTACTGAAGCCCCCTGTGTGTGATTAACGTCCAATCAAAAGAGCAGAAGATAAAAATATCTAAAGTAAACAAACTGTTATGTAAAATCAAATTGACAATGAAACCATTTTGTTTTCATGCACGCTGTGTAAGTCACACCAGGGGGTATTTGCCGAAAATAATTGAGCAGTGAGACCGCATGGGCATGATATATACACCCTAACTGCTTCATTAATTAGGCAAGTTGTTTTGGTGCTTAGAGTATCCATTTAAAGGTTATACAATATCTAAAAACACAATACACAGCTGCACATGCATTATAATTCAATCAACTGGGGAACATGGTGATGCTAGGATATAGCAACGTATTGCAGATAGCGCCTGGATTCTGGTGATATTACTACATCTTACTTTACTTTAACACTTTAATTACCCTACTTACTTCATAATTGCATTGTATTATTTCTACTGCTACGTTTCCAATTCTTTGCACCCAGGCATGCCAAGGTACATTATTAAAACCAAATTAGATAGTAAAACATATCTACAGCACTAATAAAACTGACAAGAATGCCATATAAACAGATCTGTAATAATGATCCAGCTGGCTCAACCGTCCAATGCTAATCAGTCATCATTCATAAGGCTAATATTTACTTTTAAATCCGCCAAGATTTGCAACCTGGTGTAATCACACTAGGGATATAAAATGCAAAAGACAAACAAACCGCACAACATTAATTAAACTTATAATGATTTAACCAACTAAAAATATAAAAACCATCTGAATCAAGATTGGATTTTTTGACAACTCTAGTACCTCCTTCACCTTAAACATTTTTATAAAACTCCGTAAAACTTATGGCTTGATGGCCAATAAAACATACAGCTCTGCAGAATTTGTTGGCGGTTTTATAAATATTAATAATTATAATAATATATAATGACATCTGAGTCATCATACCCTTTTGATCATGTACAGGTTTCATCTCCTTTGCCAATCTCGTGTAAACGTTCTCCGGGTTCTTACACACTGCTGGCATCCATCATTCCTCACTCAGGATTCTACTAATCCTTAATCTCCAGTCCTGGCTCTTCAGAATTCTCATAAACCTGAACTTCAACACATTCAAAAACATGGAACCGGGCTCATCAATCTCAATATTAATCACTTGTTTGCTCCATTATGAAATAGCTGCTAACCTGCAGAACATTGGTCCTCAAACAAGTCCTACTGGACATATAACAGTCCAGGCTTAGTCAGTATCTCCCACTGGGGTTGATTAGATAAATCCTGGACAGTTTGCTGGGCCATGAGGACTGGTTTGGGAATCACTGCCTTAGAACAAGCCCAGGCAGGTGGCAGCTTCAGTGGACACTAGAGAAAAGCCCAGAAAGAGAGTCTATGCAAATATTTAAACCCAGCACAAAACCACTAAAACATCTAAGAACTCCCCATTGCATTTCTCCAGGTCTCAGAATTAGCAAGAGATTCTATTTCTCTAGCTGCTGGACGACATTTGCCAGAATTCTCTGCCAGCCGACAAAGTTGGAGGTCAAGTTTAGACACCAGCACAACCAAGAACACCTCTGGGATCTCGCAAATAATCTAGAACCATGTGATCTGCCAGCCTGATTGCATTCTATGCAATGCAAACGCCCGATCACATTCTCCTTCTGTATTTAGTGCTGCGGAATATGCTGGTCGATATAAAGGATTGTATCTATATTTAGAGGTAAAATGACAGCAAAATGTGTAATTTGGGTTTTGGTTTTCATATATATATATATATATATATATAAAAAAAAACACATAAAAAAAAAAAACATTAATATAAACGACAAGTTATCAAGACACACACTGAATAATAAACGGCCATGTTAATTGCTGGCACACTGTGAAAACCAGAGACACTAGTTTGGGATTCTTCCAAATCATGAGAATGTCAGCTTACAGAGCAATACCTGTATATGGTCACAGATAAATCTGTTGGGACCCAGATGCATCATCTGGGAGGCATTTATTCAGTCCCCATATTTACCAGATTTCTGAGTCCCTCAGCAGCTTGGTGATAAAGGATAGGGTTTCCCTTAGCATCAGCATGGATCTGCAGAGATCCTGAAGAATGATTAATAAGAGATTGGCAAAGATCAATGTCCCAAAATCAATCAGGAACAGATAAGTGGGTAACCCTAGACAAATAGGTAACTAGAAAGAGTTACCTATTTGTCTAGGGTTACCCCCTTATCTGTTAGACTTCCGTTTTTCTCTTTCGAGATCCTGAAGAAGGCAGAGTTGAAGAATTTCAAGCTAAAGAGGGGTCTTGTCACTCATATGGCTACCATATGCATTTTGTCTCCAGGGGCTCGAAAGACCCCAAAATTGTGGTACCTGTGCAGTCTGTTGTTGGCAAGTAGTGGCGACATCCTTCTCTGTTGACTTAAATTGATAATGAAAGATGTACGGATGTTCTTCATGAGGTTAAGAACATCCCCTTTCATTGAAAGAGAGGAAAACATCTTAGGTTGCTATAGGTGAAGGAAGACTATTGGCAGTGAGTAATTAATCCAATGTACCTGGGTCATCCTCCACTGAGGAGTTGAAGTGGGTTTTCCCATTGAGATGCCATCTTGGGGCTCTCTGTGTCAGCATGCTGCCTTTAACCCAGGAACCATGGTCTGGAAGGACATTTTAAAGAGTTTGCCCCCGCTACATGTTTTTAATCCTACTGAATATACTGTGTAATTCACTTTCAAAGTGGGGCTGTGTATCATCCAGTTCTTATCAAGATTAAATAATCCAAAACACCAAGAAATTATTTTATGTTGTAATCAACTGTAGCCCCCCTCCGCCACCAAAATAAATTCCAGGGCTGCAGAGTTGGATTTACCACCCATGTATGCTGCATTCCATCATAGGTAATGAGGAAGGGGACTACTTTTCCTCGTCCAGTTTTTTGCCTGCAGCTTTTCCCAGGGATATAATCCACCTTCTCGAATTATGATTCAAACCAGGAACGGGTTGAGAACGTGAAAGAATCAGAGAACACGCACATGTCCATATATTCGTCACTAGAACCCCTGTATAGAAACTCACATGTGCAAGTCAGCCGGGTACAACATCACACATTGAAATAATTATTTTTTAAATAAACTATTGGCAGCTTGCAGATGGTGAGGACGCCCACACATTAGTGTAATATATACACGGCTAAAATGCCCTCCTGTGTCCTGGAGGGTCCATTCACTATAGGTGAATTTTTACTTGTCTGAGCTACAATTTTCAACTGCCTATGGCTAGTGGAACGAGAGAACGAACATAAACACACACACAAACGCACTTGCTGATGCTCACAGTTGCATGGTTAATATACAGACAGAAGGGGCAATACAGAAATGCATGATAAAGACTGGGAAAATGTAGGTGATAGTGTGCTGACCAGGTTTCGAGTCAGAGTGTCAATTCAGGTCAGCTGTGTTTTATTTAATTTTTCTTCACAATCTTTAATAAGTGTGAGATTTGCAGATGCCTGAATTGCAAGTCATTACAATAAAACAAAACAGAATGTAGTTGTATGACACCCAATATTTTGAGCACGCCACATTTCGGTGTCGGACCGCTACGTTTTTATTTTTTTTATTTTTCTCCTCCTTCCTATATTAGATTGGTGGTGTAAGGGGAATCCACAGTGTTGTAAATAAAATAAAATAATTAAATAATGAATACATAAAATTAATTTAAATATGTGACTGTTTTAAGCACCTTAAAAGATACACTGAAATCACAAGTCATTTATTTAATATCATTAATAAATTGTGGGGAAAAACAAACTATTTTTCGAAATTAAATCAGTTAA
Organism: Pelobates fuscus; assembly: GCF_036172605.1. Lineage (NCBI taxonomy): Eukaryota > Metazoa > Chordata > Amphibia > Anura > Pelobatidae > Pelobates > Pelobates fuscus. Next base: position 44,894,649 of record NC_086322.1, on the reverse strand, counting down.
CCCTTAAAACAAGCACTATTAATGGAGCATTCCTAATGAACAGAAACACGAGCAGCCGATGAGATTGTTGCTTTTTAGAATCTACGTACCTGGGAATACCTAGCGTGACATTCATTTCTCCTCTGCCTGCAAAGTGAAAGGTGTTCAAGGTCATCTGGGTGGATGGTTCCCCAATACTCTGAGCGGCCAGGAGTCCCACCGCCTCTCCTGGGTCACACAGGGCCCTCTGCCACTTAAGGTGCAGCAACGTCCTCAAACTGTCAGATGGAAAAAGTCACGAAATGTATTTAAAACTTCCCTTGATTGAAATGGGAAAAACAAAAACAGCATGGAGTTGCTAGCACATTTTAATAACATACACGTTAAATTATATGCAGTTTTCATTGGTTTTTAACGGAACCAAAGTCCACGAGAATGATTTAAATTTGTAGCTAATAATCACACACCTTGGTTCATTAGTTAACGTGATGCAAGATAAGCAACAAACATTGAAATTAAAGTAAGTTTAGTGTTAAACACAATAGTTAAACACAATTGCAGGGTTAAGGGGACAGGGACACTGCATGCAGACCACTTCAATTAGATTAAGAGGCCCTGGTGCCTATAGTGTCCCTTAATTCTATGCACAATCAGGGGACTGTGGACAATCAGTAGTACACTTCTTCCAGACTAGGCTTCCTCAAACTCCGGCCCTCCAGATTTTGCTGAACTACAACTCCCACGATTCTATGAATGAAATAGATAGGCTGAGAATCATGGGAGTTGTAGCTCAGCAACATCTGGAGGGCCGGAGTTTGGGGAAGCCTGTTCGAGACAAGTGTAACTGTGATGGATGTTGTCATTGCAGCAGCTATTAAATCTAGCAAAAAAAAAAAGCTAAGCATTTATCTTTACTGCCAATAGAATATAGTACTTGAGACTGTACAAACGTACAGTCCTATAAGGCACTGACATGGCGCCTGTGACCAAAAGCAAAAGTATACAGTTCTTATATCATTGATTCAGGTTTCAATTCAATTCAATAAAACTAACTATAGGTTTTAATATCTTATAAAAATGACAGCGAGTTCAAAATAATGTTAATAGCTCTGGCTTTAATAGCTTGATGTTTAAATGTGGATAAGAAAAAGAAAAATTACTTGTCATAGGACAGTTTGGATTTCTCATAGCCGTTTTTCCTTTTCTCTTCCCATTGGAAGCCATACTGATCGACCTTGTCTTGAAATGTTTCCGAGACTGATCCAAAATAGATATCTGGGCGACAGACTGCCAGGCAGGGGTCAGGGATGTGAGAAGCCTTTTTAGAATATTTGCCTCGAGCCTTCTCTTGGAGAGAATACCATGTATCCAACAGCTGTAACAGAAACATTTTCAAGAGATCAGGAATTGAGAAAGCTGGCAGTACAGTAAACACATGGTGGGCAAATGCTAAAGCTTGACAGACACACACACACTCTAAAAGCAATACTGCATTCACATGCACACCAAAAAGCACAAACATCAATGTATCCATATATACACAGCAACATGATAAAACATCACTGAATTCACACTTACACATAAAGAGAGACAGAAAATAAAAAAAAATAGATGAGACACAAGGTAAATGAGACACACACACACACACACACACACACACAGAAAGATTAACTTTGAGTATTGCTAAACTGGGAATTACTTTTTTTGACACCTCTTGGTATTCCTATTTTTAGGACATGCTATATATTCTATGTTTATTGTGTGTGTGCATAATATATACACACACAAACAAAATACACATTATAATATATATGTACAATTTCAAGGTTTTGGGTGTTGGGAGCACAATGCCAGTTTTGGTCAGCAGGGAGACGTCTGCATGTCAAGCTTGGAATTCTGGGAAAGTTGTGGAAACATACAGGCTTATTCACTGAAGTGAGAACTGCCGGGAATTCTAATGTAAGCCATTACAGACAAATTAAGAGAAATCCTCCAAGTCAATTCTTTTTCCAGTTTGGCTATTTTGACCTTTGTCTTTGGAATTCCCAGCAATTCTCACTTGAGCGAATAAACCTGATTTCTTGCAATTTATGTGTCCTGGGTGGACTTCCCAAAGCCCAGTGAGATGTAATTTTATTTCTGTGTTTATATATACATTTACTCCCACACATATAAATCTATCTCTGCCTCTTATGCATACAGACGAAAACAAAATCCAATGAGTGCTCTCTTTTTCCATGTATATTTATACTATTTGCGCACCATGGTATATACCATACCAGCTTAGATGCAGGACTCCGGCCATTCTCATTCTGTCCGTCTGGACAAGCCGCTTTAGCTGCAGCCATTTTCTTCTGTGAGAAGAGTAAGAAGGGGCTAAGCCTCAGCGATGGATTCGGGTGTTTTGCCCTCCATTTTTTGATGGTCTGGCTATGCAGATTTGCTTGCTCAGAATTCATCTTGGACAGCACTTCATCCAGCCGTTTAGACTTCTTAACGACCTGCGTATGGGGTTAAAGGGGTAGAAATATAAATATTTTATGATTTGCAATAGAAGCAGCAAATGGGTTAGGCAAACATGTAATGGGTCGCCAATCTTAAAATAACAGCAATCTATCGATTACACGTTGTTTAATTCAATGGAAAGTTGTTTTTATATTAAACATAAAATTGTGGGAAAAATGTTAAAAATTTTAACGTGCATACAGTTTTTTCCAATTCCAGAAATTACCGTACATAAATTGGGACAACCACTTCGGTGTGGTTTAATCAGTGGGTTATATCCATTACAGAAAAATGTTCATAACAATACTAGCTCTGCTTTGAACACACTGAGAGCCTTAAAGGGCCACTTTGAGCACTATAACAACTTCATCACAATGAAGTTGGTATGGTGCGAGGAGGTCCCAACCGCCCTTTACTTCCTCTCAATGTCTGAGGCTTCACTCAGGAAGCCTCTGATTGGGCGCCACTGACGGGCTGAGTGAATCATTTGATGCTCTCAGCCTAGCCCCACTAACAAGAGCGTGAAAAAGACATGGCGTTTATAACCTGCGCGCATCATGACAACTTCATCGCTATGTGTTACAGTGCCCAGAATGCTCCTTTGAATACATTTTTGGTCCATTAAACAGATATTAACGTTAAAAGGATCCTCCGGGCACACTTTCAGCACCAACACAACATAAGTGCATTTGATCGTATTTTGGGGGGGGTGGGGGCGGGGGTTGTAATAAAACATGCAACAGTTGCTAGCTGGATCCCACAATAACACACTGATGGATTTTAAGGTTTCCAAAACAGTGACCATCATGTGACAAAGTAGATTATACAGTTTAAAGATTAGACAGTTCGATCAGGAATACAGAGCAAAATGTTACATTTTAACATCTGTCCCTGTCAGATAGAATGGATTTTAAAAGCTGTAACGAATATCGACCCCTGAAACTCAAATGGACCAATCTCTCAAAAATGTTCAAAGGTTACTGCGGTTGATGGGTTTGCCAGCAAGAAATATTTTACATTATATAAAGAAGAGCAAACATCATAAAGAGATTAGTTTCTATCTGTGTAGGTTAATTTATTACCTCTGTGAGTCACCGTGCTGCACATTTAATCAAGGAACAAACGTCACAAAACACACAATAAAAAAAGCTTTTATTTTTATGTAAATAACCAACAGCCAGCATGTCTCCCCCGGCCCCCCTCCAAATATATACACACACACACAATATACAAACATCACAGAGCTGTGCAAGACACAGCTGTTGTGCATGGCAATATATGTATACAAACATATACTACCCATGGGTGTTGGTCACATCCCTCCCCAATTGGTGAAATACAATTTGTTTATCTAAAGTGAAGTTAACCAAATGACCACCGTAGAGCGCTTTGACTGAACTCTGTCTTGGAACCCCCAGGAGCACGCACTCACTGGGAGATACGGACAGAGGGGCAAGCAGTACATGTGGAGATAATCGGGCATGTAATAAGCATGGTTTCAAGCTATACGAATAACGTCTGTCTATTGGCACATTGTTTGTGAGTAACCGGCTTTTTGATGTTTTATGCACTATTTTGGCTCGATAAAGTCTTCCACCATTGCAGTCCTTTTGCGCTTAAATTCCAGTTGTTTCATCTATAGACCATGCCTTTTTAACTCGAGATTCGTGGACATGCATTGTGTTAACAAGAGACAGATGCAGTGTTTTCGTCATGCTTGGCTGCCTCAAAACAAAGACATGGCTTTAGTAAATAGATTGAGCATTTATTGTCAATCTCCCGTTCTGTTCATGGGCTGCTAGTGTAATCTAATCTGGACTAAAATGCAATTCATTTACGCTATAGTTTTCATCCTAAATCCCAATTTATTTTTATTTAGTAATAGCATTGTTTTCGTAAAAAAAAATAAAAAATAAAAAATAAATGGTTGTGGCGAAAAATTGTGATGAAAGTTTTACACAAATAGGACGTAAAAATGAGACAATACACTAAAAGAGAAAGAGATAAATTAAAATTGAACTGGAAGCACAAAGTAGTTGTCTGTTGTCAAAGAAAATATGTATATAAAATAGATGTGTCCTTAACACCAGCCTCCATGACCAATTCTGCTTTTAGAGGTAACGATCTGCATGTATAGCGTTTCTGCTTGAAATCCACGGCACACGTAACAGACAGCCCGGAACAATTTAGAGCAAAAATCTTTTGTCAGCGCATACTGCGCGCAGGTAAAAGACGTCAGGCAGGAAGTCTTGATCTCTCCTCCTTCCTACTCTATGTGTGCTCCCTCCCAGATTCCTTGCATTTAGAGCAATTCTTTAAATAATCCCCTTCTACTCACCTTCTCTCTGTCCATCCCCACTTCCTCCCACCCCTCCCAGTGCTCAGAGACTTGAGAATGATCCAATCAAATGCTTCTCTGTGAGAAGCATTTCATTGGACCATAGAGAGAGGAGTAATTATGCGTAACAGACAGGGTGTGGAAGGACCTCGCCCAGCACTGGATTAAAAGTAAGTTTTATCGTTATGTTTCATGTTTTACATAAAAAAATAAAAACATTTAAAAAAAGAAGTGGACATGCTAATAGTGCCCAATAGGTTATACGAAATTAAAATATATTTATGACAGAAAAGGGTCTCTTGGACCCTTTAATAGCATGAAGTCTTAGAGTTAAGACACCGTACTTTCATTATATCTAAATTATGGGAAAGTACATGGTCTGGACAATACTATGTTACATGTCAAAAGGACGCACATCCACGATAACCCGAGATGTACAAAGTCACATGATGGAACCGAGAACCTTTACTTACCATATACTATCCAAGATATTACACAAAAACAAATATATTAAACCATCAAAGAGCGGTTTGTTCACAAGGTGTGAATTTTATAAGCACAATACAAATTTTACCGCAATGTCTCATAGCGCATGATTAAACTTTTACCTATTGTCTTATTGACACCAAAAGCACGACATGTTGTTGCCCAAGACTTTCTGAAGTGTAATGAACCCCTTAGTGACCAGACCACTTTTCAATTTTCTTACCGTTAAGGACCAGGGCTCTTTTTACATTTCTTCTGTGTTTGTGTTTAGCTGTAATTTTCCTCTTACTCATTTACTGTACCCACACATATTATATACTGTTTTTCTCGCCATTAAATGGTCTTTCTAAAGATACCATTATTTTCATCCTATCATAGAATGTACTAAAATATAAAATATTATGAAAAAAATGTAAACACTTTTTCTAACTTTGTTCTGTTACGCATCTACAACCGCCAAAAAAACACCCGTGGCCTTCCCGCCATACGCCGACCGCACCAAGAGTAAAGAACAAACTCATCCCCCCCCCCTCCCCTATGGACCGACGGGGGATATCTCGGTCCCCACCAGACGGGGTGCTCCAACCTCCGCACCGAGAAACAGGCACACCGATCTCCCTACACAAAATGGAGAGAGAGGACCCCAAGATGGTGGACCATCCTGACACGCAAGTGTCGGATGAGCGATGGCACCAAACCACCACAGCAGCAACTACAGAATACAAGAGAGACTATCGATAGAATCTTCGATTGTTTTTGGGCACAACTGGAGGCATACATGCAGCCAGAAACCCCAAGCCGCAAAAAGGCCGCAAGGGCCGGAGCCAAAGGTGGACAGAGGACTGGGGACACTTACCAGGGCGACTCTATGACCCACGCTCCATCTCCTCACACCCAGAGCCCTCCTGGGCTGAGAGCAAAGAAGGGTATAACCCTTAGGTGCCGGCCACACTGGCGGAGAGCAGCACCGCGATCAAGTCAGCGACTGGATAAAAGTCCCCGCACCACCCCGCAAGGGGCGACCCTGGGCCTCGTAGGCTCCCAGGCTCGTGGCCTACGAGCACCAGCTCTCCCACAGCTCCGGGGCAAGGGAGGGTTCCCACCACCAAACTGCCAAGGCTCCGACATAAGATCCCTTCGGCCCTCAAGGCGGGCAAAGAAATGTCGTCCAAACGCAAGCTCCCACTCGCAGCTACACAACAGCAAGAACCCCTCACAAGCGACACCTGCGAAGCACTCACCAACCCAGCCTCACAGTGCCTGGCGCAGCACAACGCGACCTCCCGCCACCAGCGCTGCAGATCGAGAGACTGAGCGATAGCGAACCCCACAGGACGCCATCAAAGCTGGATCCAGATATGAAGGCACATCGCCCAGAGTTTCCAAGAAGGCACTGGGCATCGGCTGACAAGCCCACCTCTGTGCCTCTCAAGTGCACATGCCACACTTGCATCTAGAGGGCACACTCACAGCCGGCAACCATCGACATATGGACTACCCATACCTCGTAAATATAATTCTCACTGCATGGACTAAGAGTTTTTAAGTGGACAATGCTAGCCAAACATATAACATAGCTACACAGAGATGCTGTAAAATATGCCATAGACTACCTCTCGTTATTATTTGTTTAGCTCAGGACCAGATAGTCTAAGCTCTCATCTGCGATTTATAATCTCCATTATGTCCACTTATAGTTAAGGTGCAGCAGACTAGCATGTTACCACATACCCAGCAGCCAAATAGTCTCATTGCAATAGCCTGAGCCACTAATTAGCATTTTGGTACAACATTTATTGCACTGTTCCAAGCAATGCCTCAAAATTGTTCTAATGATGTTTTATAGTTCCACAAGCGATAATTACACTGTTGAAATAATAATTCTAATAACCTAAAATATGTGCCTGACTAACTAATGTCACAACCTGTATTGCAAATGTTTTCCAACCCATCCTGCTGCCGTAAGCTGAATATGTCTGAACATGTCTCTACTAACGTGCCTTATCTTCTCACTATCTCTCTCCTAGTGTTCTAAGCTCAATTGTGCACTGGTTGCTTATATGCGAAATCACATTTAGAACGCCCGCCGGGGCAGTTCAGAAAGTCTACCCTACTATGCGTTTCCACACTACGTTGCCATTAGTTCTAACAGATACTCTAGACTTATATATGCCTGTTTAGTATATAACTACTCGCATGTTGTGCCACAAAGCGACACCTATTAGCTTGCTATCTTTACGTGATATGTATACCAAAAAAAAAAGTGCATTGTCTATCTACCCCCCACTGTAACTAATGTCTTGAAACCTGCATATGGAATGCCGTTGGGGTACCGTATGTATGCCTGTGACTAATATACGCACTGCAAAAATGAAGAATAAAAAAAAAAAAAAACACCCGTGCTAAATAGTTTCTAAATTTTGTCCCGAGTTTAGAAATGCCCAATGTTAACATGTTCTTAGCTTTTTTTGCAAGCTATAGGGCTATAAGTACCACTTTACTATTTCAGTTACATTGTAACACTAATAACCCCTGAATAACCCTTCACATGTATATTTTTTTTAAAAGAAGACATCCTAAGGTATTAAACTTGGGGTATTTTGACTCTTTTCATACAACCATTTTACCGCCAATCTATGCCAGATTTAAAAAACAAAATTATAATAATAATTGGTCATTTTTTGGACACACATAGCAATTTAAGAATATATGTACGGAGAACATTAAGGGTTACTGCCAAATAACACCAATATGTGTTCAGCAACATCTCCTGAGTACAGTGATACCCCCCATGTATATGTGTGTCGGGTTCTGTGGGGGCTAAAATACCTTATTTGGAGGGTGCGCATTCCAGTTTTCCAACTTGGAATTTTCACAGCTGGTCATTATGCTCCCATGTCCTATTTGGGACATTTTTGAAGCCGGACAATGTAATTTACCCCCATCAAACCATATTTTTTTTTTTTTAAAGTAGACAACCCACGGTATTCAAAATGGGGTATGTCCACTCTTTTTTTAGTAGCGAAAACGCCGGATTGCCCAATCAGCATCTCCTCATAGAGATGCATTGAATCAATGCATCTCTATGAAGAATGTTCATTGTCTCCATGCTGAACAGCAGTGCTGCTCATTGTGCATCACTGCCGCCCCAGGAAGTACCTTCAGTGACCGTCTGAGGAGTGGCCACTGGAGGTGTACCTAGGGAACAATGTAAACACTGCCTTTTCTCTGAAAAGACAGTGTTTGCATGAAAATGCCTGCTGGGAATGACTATACTCACCAGAACAACTTCATTAACTTATCTTTAACTTATCTCTCCTGCAGCAAATTCCCTTAATCACCCACCAACAACGCTGACCCCAATCAATTAGTGACAGAGAGCACAGCCAATCCGTGGTCTCTCAGTGAAATGAACAGTAGAATTATGGGATACACATTATATATATGTGTGTGTGTGTGTGTATCCCATAATTCTACTGTTCATTTCACTGAGAGACCACGGATTGGCTGTGCTTTCTCTGTCACTAATATGACACTGCAATTATTTCCTATTATTGTGACTGGGACCCAGCTGGATGAATGGAAGGAAGAAACAATAACTCACAAATGGGTGGGAGTTTAATTAAAGTTAATAGAAGCCTAATGTTTCATGTCTTACCTCATAGTTATCTGCAATGAAGGGGAATTGTTTCGGCTGCAGAAACTGAGTCTTCGGGACGTCCAGGCCGTCCTCACCGTACAGGAATTGGATAATGCTGCCATCGCTGTCCCGCACTGTCAGGTCATACTGAACCACCAGACCTTCCAGGTGTTTGATCACACACCTGCACGAAAGGGTCGGGACATTAGAGAGCACACATCAGGAAAGGTTGATATAGAGTACATAAAATATTAACAAAGTTGCCAGCAGTACCAAAATAAAAAAACAGAGGTGTGTCGCTAGAACAACGTGAAGCCTCACCATGTGTTCACCACCACCCTTTATACCTGCAAAGTGATCAGGGTCTCCCAGGAAGGAACGCCACGATAGTTTTAGTTTAAAGAGTGCAGGTTAGCCTCTCTCCAATGCTCATGGGAGAGTGGATAACAGTCATGGATGTCACATTATGTGCAACACATGCTACCCAAGTCCTGGGCACTAAAGCATCCCCACCTACTCCATCATTACCATGTGGTATAGCAAGAACAAAAAGCATTATGTGATTGAAGCAGCACAGATCTCTTTCCAGATCTCGATTACAAACAGCAAGAATCAGAGCACGAGATTAATAATAATAATATTCTAAACTCTGGAAAGGAGAAAGGACAAGAGACAGGTGCAAGGGTTGGGGAGAAGACATTAATGCACAAGATCCAAGTGGTCTTGTTCCATGGCAATAATATAGAGTAAATTCCGAACTAATAGAATGAGAAAGTGGAGAAGCAATGCCAACCTTTGGAGATACCCAGAGCGACTGGTTTTCACAGCAGTGTCAACCAAACCTTCCCTCCCAGCCATGCAATGGAAGAAGAATTCCTAGGGGGAAACAAGAAATGAATAATCATTCAATAGAGAGGAATCAGTCAATGCCACTTAGAAAATTTGGAATAAAAAGGCATTATTAGCCAGATCATTAGTATACTGGGCATTTATATAGAAAAAGAAACATTGTTTTGTTTTTTTGTTAATGAGAAAAGGGGAAAAAAAACACAAACACAAAACAAATAAAACAACCAACCATCCCCCCCACCCCCTCAAAAACAAACCGCATGTTACCCAATAATGGGTCAATGTCTAGCTTTTCATCATTGACAAAGGAGCTGCGAAAATAACACTTTGCATCATCCTCATGCACACACCTCTTTTTAATATGGTCTTCAGCAAGAAGTACATGTATTTAAGAAGATTGTTTCCACATAAAATGACCCACATATTACAGCTTTGTATATTACACATACAACATTTGTATTTAGTTCTATTTTCTCCAACGTGGTGTCGGTGCTCCTGGCATCATTCCCTTGTTCTGCCATGGGGTACAATGGCAGCGTATTACCCTTATTACCCAGCTCAATGGTATATTGCCCAAGTTATCCAACTGGTTGGCATACCATTGATTACCCCATGAATGGTAGGTTACCATTACATAATTGAGCTGGGTAATATCACCCTTACTACCCAAGTAAATGCTATTAATGAATGTTTTAAAAAGCTCCACTAAATTGTTCGATAGAAATATACCCCTGCAAATGATCTGCGTGAATATATAAATCACAGCACACTGTACATCCTTGCAGGTCAGAAATTGGCCACTGGTGTTTTATTTCCATATTCAACCGGGCAAAGTAGTGAGCCTTCTGCTCTGTTATGGGAGCCCAACTCTGCGAACCACTGCCAGAAACATGGTGTGTTCGCATCTGATGTAAATTTCAGAACGGTTATTTTCCACCATAATCTCGAATTTAAAAAACAAACAAAAAAAAAAAAAAAAAACAAACACCAAAACACAAATATATATATATATATATATATATATATATATATATATATATATATATATATATATATATATATATATATATATACCTAAATGAATTACTTACATAAGGTTTAATGCCAGTGAGAAATCGGCCAGTCACAAACCCCCCAGACCTTGGCGTGAAGTCATACGGCTGAAAGCACGGTAAAGATTTCCCAGAAGGCATCAATGGCGGGCGCCGACCTTCCAACTCAATCTGACCCAGCAAACACGAAATCTACAGAGAACAAGGCATCGTGGTAACGCAGGGACTCTTTAAACATGAAAGCGCTTTAGGATATTTAATGCGTTATTTATCTCATTTCTGAAGTTGTTATGGACTATATCTCCCATGATGCTCTTTCAGCCATAATACAAAGCATCATGGGAGATGTAGTCCATAACATCAGTAGCACTGAAGGTTGCCTTCCCTTTGCCTAGATTTTTTTAAAGATATGTTAAACATCAGTTTCTGTGCATCAATGAAACCACTACAGAAATAGACCAGCGCCACTAGAGAGATATGTTCCAACTGAGACACCGATCTCCTTAGCGCCACCACCTGGCCATCAGCTGTAATCACTCGAGTGGTGGAAGAGACAGCTCAGTCTTGCAATGTGTATAAACAGAGAAGTAGAAAGTGATTGCGTTATGGGAATATATAAATAGATAAATAAAAAAATCTGTAGCATAATATATGAAAAAGGATTATTTATCAAAAAGATCTGCATCAGGGCAGCTAAGCCTTTACCTGCCACTGCCAACACCTTCTGGGTGGATATAGTTAAAGGATCGTACCTGCATAGTGTTCACAGTTGATCCCTTAGCGCCTGACTGGACCATCAGCTGAAGGTTATTTTCTGGAAAGGGTCGGTGGAGGCCGAGAGGCATACAGACCTATAAATATAATGAGAGCATCTCACAACTTGGGGAAACAAATCACAGCTCTGGAAACCCATCAGTATTACGATACCTTAATTCAGACTTATAAAGGTATGGGGGTTTGTACCAGTACATATAATATATATATATAAAATGCCAAAATACCAGAGTATTACCGTATGCAATGATACCTTTTTTTTATTGGAGTAACATAATATTTCAAAGACAAGCTTTTGAGAGTTTTCCTCTCTTCCTCAGGTCTGAATCAATACTGATCAATCCGATAGTTTAACACTTAAAACAACTAAAGTTTGAAGTTGTTTAATGTATAAAAATCAGCTAACAATCTATAGGAAAGAAAGACCAATGCTGTCCAACACAGGTGGCAACTTCCATCCTTCTATCCTCTCGATGAAGCAGCTTGGAGGTGGAAAGTACAAATAAACTGACCTTGTTGATTTCATTGCTGAACTTGTTGACTTCTTCTTTGAATTTCAGGTCCACCATGTTGAAATCCCTCTGGTCCTTGTTGAGCTGGGCATCTTGCCATTTTCCTTGGGCTTCCTCATCAGTGCAACTCTGAGACAGATTGAATGCAGCTCGGACAGCCTACCGATACAATAGGGCAGTTTGTCTCAACAAGAGAACAGTATAGAACACATCATTGCAGCAACAGAACTAGGGGATGTAGAGGGGATACTATAATAGAACACCAAAAACGAATGGCACTTACACGCCCACCACAGTGTGTAGACTTTTCCACCATCTTCTGTCTTTTAATGTTGGCGTAGGGACGGACCAAAATGTCTTCCACTCCTACAAACCAATAACAATATCTGTGTAAAGTTCATGATCAAAAGAAAAGGAACCGAGGTAACTTCACCAAATGCCACATCTAATATGAGAGCTAAGAACACCGTGGTCATTTTGCAGGAGCAGAACAAAAGCCCATTGGCCAAGACTTCACGACAAATTCATACAACATCGAAACGAGGTAAAATAGGAATGCATAACAAAATTTGATAAATACGTACAAATATATTTATCAAGCACTCGAAAGCTGAAACAGAGCCAGCATACAGTAGGATAATAATATAGTACATTATTTGGATTATTTTCGTCCAGATGACATTACTAAACATAGAAAAAAATTGTGTTGGACCAGATTCAATGAGGAAAAAAAATAAAAAAATTAAAGCTAGGCAAATGTTGCCAAGAGGAGAATGGGTCCAAACTCACCTGTCATAAAACCCGTGGCAGGTAAAGGTGAACATTTTATTCCTTGGATAACAGCGCCATCTGTAGACTGAATGGCATCATGTCAGACTGCACACTTTCTGGGTTGTTTCAGAGTGAATTCGAAGAGAATTTAAAATTTAGGGCCAGATGAGCCAAACTGAAACCACAGCGGACTCAAAGAATGTTTCCACTTTGACCTTAGATTTAAAATTCACTTCAAATTCTGCCTTCAGTAAATAGACCGGTTTGTGATGACTGTACATGCGCTCAGGATATGGTCTGCTGGTATTGTCATCATCGTTTTGGGAAAAGTTAATTGACAGCAGTTAATTGACCTTACCAAGAAGGTGATATCGAATACCTTGTTACATGCATGCTGGCATTGCTTTTTCCCCGTACTATATTTCATGCACTCCTCTCAATACTCACATATTTATCATGTAAGTTTTATGTTTGGAGAGCCATTGTCATTCGCTGTTAATGAACTATATGCAGAGGAACGGAGGTTTAGTAAATATCTGACAAATGACATCCGCAGACCCAGCATGTAGCGTCGCTGTGATACAGTGTTCTGGAGTATGGATTAAAACCAATTAGCCTAGTGCTAGTGGTCGAACACTTACTGCATGCACCGTACTTTATACTTGCATATTGCCACAAGCAAACTTCTCCAATAACAATAGTTTAAGACTCAGAAACCCAAAAGCAAAGAACAAAAACTTCTATGATAAATAAAAACGATCTTGTTTTTTTTTTATTCACACGAATGTGGTGGTGAAATCAGAACTGTAAAGATGGACGTGCACTCTTAACACACACGTTAGAGTGCATTATCCCCTTAATGACCGCATAGTAAGGTTAGAATTGAAACCCTTTTTTATTTTTTTTATAAATTCTTTATTTTTGCGTGACAAGTAACATAGAAAATGGTTACAAAGCCTTACAATATTGACATAACACATAGTAGGCATAACATAAGTGTGGACTACATAGTATGTGAGCTTGTTGTAACCTGCTTGCTGGGCCCGTTGGGTCCCGTGGTCCTAAGAAGTCACGGATATTTTATTTTTTGGCAAGTTAAATATGCGGTCGTTGGGAATTAACAGAAGCCATGATGCGTGTGCTACATCTTATATTGTTAAAGTGCTCTGGGCTCAATTATGAAGTTACTGCTCATTGGAAGAAGCCCTGCTTTTTTTTTTAAAGCAGTGACACTTACAGTTTTTGAAATAGGTTTCTTAAAGAAGAACTTGTTATGATCGCATAGACCGTCATTGGTCCTTAAAGGGTTAAAAAGCCATTGTTCATTTTTGTACACATAACGATTCAGGGAGCCATGTCCTTACCCATGGTAAAGCCTCGGTATAACTGCAGATAAGCTGTGAAGAGTCGAGCAAGGCACGTCAGCAGCTTCCCACTAGTCTCCCCACCGTACAGCTCGTAGCAGCAATGAACGAGGCCGAAAGATGAGCTTCCATAGTGAGCTTTGTCCAGGACACCACACAGGAGCTCTCCATTCCGGATGATAACCTGATTCAGGACAGTTTGGGGACAAGAGATTAAAATGAGCCCTTTCTAACTAGAATGGAAAGTACGAGCAGGAGGGGTCAAGCACTAAAGCAGGACTTTAAACTTTCCATTAAAATGTTAGCGGTCATTATATCAATACTGCAAGGTGTTTGGGAACTACAAATTTTACAATATATTAAGACAGCCAAGGGGGCCAAAGACTTTCTAACATCTTTTATTTTAATATAGGTTAAAAGGGCTGAAAAACATTTAAAGTAGAATTGTTACTTCCCAGATTTTTATTATTTGTTTTGTTTTTAACTTTAAAAAAAAAAAAAAAAATCTGACTGTCCTGTCACACCTAAAGAACAAGTGTAGATGACTCAGCCCTACCTCTACTTCAATTCCACCCAGTAAGTGCGTCAACACTTTTTAACAGGGTGACAGCTCCTCATTAAAGTTGTATTACTGGTTGTTTTTAAAGCAGGGGATTCAGGGTGAGCTTAACTCATAAAACAATGATGGGTGAAACCCATTACCTGAGATTCGCACATGGAGTCCGACTCGAATCCTGGAGTGGCTCTAGGAGGGTCCTTTACCCAGGCTTTCCCGGGAATCTTGGCTTTTCCTGTCAAGTTGAGCGGGATGTGGTGCTCGGGTATTACATTGATTAGTAAGGTCGAGACTACCTGAAAACATAACCAAGACAGAATTACGGCAAAATACAAGAAATCAGTAATTAAGTACCCTATTTCTCTATTTCTAAAGCCGAGATTTACACAGGCAGCAAATAAGCAGCAGACGAGGAAAAGGCCAGTGGCATGCTGGGAAGTACTGCTCATCTCTTCTTAGGAGAGCTATTGACCCCTTCTGATTAGGAGTTTCTGGGTCTCCGTCTAAAGTAGTGGAAGCAGAGAACAGTACCTGGAAGTTAAAGAATTTTAAAACTGATTGACTACTTACAATGTGTGGGAGAAAGAGGGCACGTGCTTATATTTCTAAGAGTGTTCCTTTAAATTAACTCTTAAAGACTAACTAACTAAGCCAGTAAAAGTGGCTGCTCAGCCTATGTCTCTAACCCAGAGGTTCTCTTGACAGAAATTATTATTCTGTAAAATACGACCGAACGACAGAGGCATCATTCAGTTCTGGTTCTGGCAAACAATCTACTTCCATTTTGTGATGTTTCCATGTTCAGATGAGAATTGCTTTTGGTAACATTTTTTATTTTTTTTTTGAATTCTTTATTTATTATGACAGTCATAACAGAAACATCACAGGAGCACTATGCACTTCACGACATTGGCTGCATACATAATACACAGGGTTCACCCATTCTATCAAAGCATGTATGGGCGGGGGCTGCCTAATGGAATGCCTCCACCTTGTTCCCTGTTCTGTATAGTTAAAGCGCATAGCTGTCCACCGACATAGTGAGCCATAGGCTGTCAGTTTTTATTTTTGGGAATAACTAAAAGGGTGTATAGAAATTAAGAAAAACGCAGAACCCTCCATCCATGGCAACCTGTGTGACCTGTTTGTGGGATGAGGACGTGTCCCCTATAAGAGTGAGTACCCTAGCTGCCGGGTCGTCTCTGGGCGGCCAATGCCCGTTTATCTCGGGCTGCATCGTATAAGAGCGTCATCAGGCCCTCCTGTGCCTTAATTTGTGTGCTGGGTGTGCCGCTCACAGTCCCCACTAGGAGGCTACCTTTACCTGTATACAGGTGTACACATAGATAGTGAGGGTGAAGAAAGAGTCGAGAGGAAAAGAGGGGGGAGGGGAGGGGGGGCACCAAGGGCGTTATCCTTTTTAGTTGCCTGTCCTGCGGTCTCCAGGACCACCAGACGGTTTAACCTAAAGGGCTATCCTCCCAAGGAGCCCAAGTTTTCAGGAATCGGGTATGGGTACCCCTGACTCTTGCTGTCAGATCTTCCATCAGGTGTACTTCCCTGATTCTATTGATGACACTTGAAATCGGTGGGGGGGCCGTCTTAAGCCATTCCGCTGCCACTGCCCTCCTAGCCGCTAGAGTTATATTATGTATGAGTTTTTGTTCATGTCTGGTCCACCCATCTATCGTTCTACTGAGTAGGTATACCCATGGGTCCAGGGGGGGAGCCCTGTGCAGTACCTGGGCAAGGAGACCCTTAACTTGTAGCCAAAAGCTTGCTATCAGTGGACATTCCCACCACATATGAATATATGTCCCTTTTTGTCCACATCCCCTCCAACAGACGTCCGTAGTGCTTTGTTTCATTTGATACAGTTTTACCGGAGTTGTGTACCAGCGGAACATCGTCTTAATTGCTTGCTCTTGAAACGTCACACAAATCGAGGATTTGTGGTTGGCTTCCCAGATCTCCTGCCACTCTATCCCTTCCAGCTGCTCCCCTAAGTCCCTCTCCCACTGTGTCGTGTATGCTAGCTCTCCCCCGTCAGTAGTGACCGAGCAGAGATGGGCGTACAGCCGAGTTATTAGGCCCCTAGGCATATGGTCCTGAATGCAAATCCGTTCGAAAAACGTCATGGGTTTTAATGCCGCCGTACGAACCCATGTCTGTTTTACAAAATCCTTTATTTGTAGGTACCTAAAGAAATCGGCAGGAGTGAGGTGGCCCCTTTGCTGTAACGCGTCAAATGGTATAACCTCTATCCCCTGTACAAGCTGGTAGATGCGCTGCAGCCCTATTCTCTCTAGGTTCCTAAAGTTGCGCGCTGCCATCCCCGGAGGGAATGCCCTATTGCGTAGGTATGGCATCAGTGGTGATGGGGCCGATGCCAGCCCGTGTTTCTGTTGGGTTCTATCCCAGATGTGTATGGAGTTCAGGATAGCTGGGCAAGTTGCTCTAATGATCGGTCTATGTGCTTTAGGGACCCACATGAGCAGCTGCGGGATATCGGCCCCCACCATCAGTGCCTCTAAGTCCACCCATTTCCTCTCGCCGGGCGGCGAGTGCCATAGGGCTACTTGTGCCAATTGTGACGCTAGGTAGTAGCTATGCAGGTTTGGCAATCCCAGCCCGCCTCTGTCTTTTGGTCTGTGCAGTAAGTGTCTCGAAATCCTGTGGCGTTTGTTGTGCCACACAAAGTTCCCTATTGCTTGCTGTAGGGGCGCTAGCTGTGCCTTGGTGACCTGAATGGGCAGAGACTGGAAGTAGAATAACACTCTGGGTAGGACATTCATTTTGACCGCATGAATCCTCCCTATCCAGGAAATGGGTCTATCGTTCCAGGCCTCTAGTTCCCTCATAAGCTGTTTTAGGAGTGGCGTATAGTTCTGTGAGAAAAGTTGGTCTGGGGCTGCCGTCAGTTTGACGCCCAGATATTTGATCGACTGGCGCTCAATTCGCATGTGGTGTGTCCTTTGGAGAGCTGCCAGCTCTCCAGCTGTAATCCCTATGGGGAGTGCGCTGGATTTGGTCATGTTGGCCTTGTATCCCGAGACCGCTCCATAGGCATCCAGGATGCCCTGCAGGGCCTTCATTGAGTTGACGGGGTCGGTGAGCGTTAGGAGCACATCATCCGCGTACGCCGATACTAGGAATTCTCTGCCTCCCACCCGCACCCCCTGTATGTCTGGGTGTCGTCTAAGGGCCTGGAGAAGGGGTTCCAGGGAGAGCACAAACAGGAGCGGGGACAGTGGACATCCCCGTCTAGTACCGTTGTATAGTCTGAACGGTTGTAGTGGTGCGCCCGTAATTTTGACCTGTGCCCGTACGTTGGTATACATGGCTTTAATTAATGTTATAGCCTGCTCGGGGAAACCCATGTGGGATAGGAGTGTGAATAAGTATGTCCATGTAACCCTGTCAAACGCTTTTTCCGCGTCCAGGGAAACTAGAATGGTCTGGGTATGAGTAATGTGCTGTTTCCAGATGATATCAATATTCCTCCGGGTATTCTCGAAAAGTTGTCTGCCCTGCACGAACCCCACTTGGTCTGCGTCCACTAGCGTAGCTAAAAAGGGATTTAGTCTAGTCGCCTGTATTTTTGCCAGGATTTTCATGTCATGATTGATCAACGAGATCGGTCTATAACTACTCGGGATGCTCGGATCTTTGTCCGGTTTAGGCAACAGGATTATGGTTGCTAAAGACATGTCTAGGTCTGGGGCGCCCCCTGCTCGAAAGTCGTTAAAAAGGGCCGCTAACTGGGGAGCTAACTCGTCTCTGTATTCCTTATAATAGCTTCCGTCGTAACCATCCGGTCCAGGGGCTTTATTCCCTTTCAGGGCCGTTATCGCTTGCGCTACCTCTTCTGGTGTGATTTCCGCTCCTAGAGCATCCACACCTGCCTGTGTTAGTTTGGGCAAACCCAGTTCTGCCAGAAATTTTTTTGCCAGTGCCTCATCCTCCGCCGTCCGTGTCTCTGAACCCGGCGTGTGATTATATAAGGATTTATAGTAGTCCGTGAAGACGTCTGCTATATCTCGGGGGCTAGTTTTAGTCGAACTGTCGTTATGTCTAATGGATGTAATGTGGCCCCCTCTCTGTCTGGGTTTCAGCACCCTAGCCAGGAGTGTGTCCATTTTATTTGAGTGTTCATAGAAGGTACGCTTGGACCACTTGATAGATTTGGCCGTGTCATCAAGGAGCAGCTGTCGTATTGCCAGCCTCAGCTCCGCCAGCCGACCCGCAATTAGGTCGTCTGGGCTGCTCTGGTGTTGTTGTTCCGCCCCCTTCAATTCGGTCAGGAGTCTCTCTAGTGTCTGGAACTTCAGTTTCTTCTTGGCCGTTGCCAATTTTATAAGGGTACCTCTAATGACGGTCTTATGAGCCGCCCACACTGTAGCTAGGGTCACGTCCGGGGTAATATTGGTCTCGAAAAAGCTATTGATTTCCGTCCTGATTTGGGCTGCTATAGTCTGATCTTTCAGAAGGGAGGCATTAAGTCTCCATGTCCACGGGGTCGCCTCGCTCAATCTCCCCAGTGTTAGAGACACGTCGGCATGATCGGACCAGGTAATGGACCCAATGTCTGTGCTAGTGATCCGCGGAAGGCATCTATCATTAACTAGGAACATGTCTATTCTAGAGTAAGATCCGTGGGGGGCCGAGAAGAAAGTGTAGTCCCTTGTGCCCGGATGATGTGCCCTCCAGGCGTCCACCAACCCCGTCTCTGCTATAAACCGTTGTAGATGTTTATCCTGGCTCCCCCTCCCCTGGGATCGCTGCCCGCCCCCACCCGCCCTCCTGTCTACTGCCGGGCAAGGCGTAGCGTTCAGGTCTCCCCCCACGACAACCATCCCGTGGGGTAGGGTACGAATTTTGGTCTGTAATGTCTCCCAGAAGGCTGGGTCAGGATGGTTTGGTGCGTATGCATTAATCATATGGATATGGTGGGACAGTAAGGTGCCCGACACTATGACATATCTCCCCTCAGGGTCAGAGTCAGTAGTCTGGATTCTATAGGGGCAGCTGTTCCGCACTAGGAGCGCCACTCCATTACGCTTGCGCAGCGACCTGGCCTCAGTCGATGAGCTATAGGTATGGTCTTTCAGTTTAAATTTAGCCTGTCTCGGTAGGTGCGTCTCTTGTAGAAAAGCTATATCAGTACCCATCCGTTTGAGTTCCCTAAATAGTAGGCGCCGTTTATTTGGGGAGTTCAGCCCCTTTACATTCAGCGACGTAAGTTTAACAGCCATTAATTCTATCCGCCCTGCCAGCTTCTGCCTGCGCCCTCCTCCGCACCCGCTGCGCTCCTTTCCAGTGTGGCCCCCCGCCGCCCCCTCGGGATGAGCTAAGGAATAAGAAGGGAAGATAGAGAAAAGGGGGGAAGTGAAAGAAAGAAAGAGAGAAAGAAAAAACAAAGTTCTTTATTACAAAGAAAAACTCTGGAGCTCCTCCCGTGCTCCACCTACAGTGTCTGGTCTTACCTGCTGCCAGACTGTCGCGGGGGTCAAGATCCCGCCTCTCGTCCACGTCCAGCGTTTGGAAGAGAAACAGGTTCGTGAGCCCACCCCTTGAACGCGCTAATGTGCTATATGAGATAGTTGCCTAGCAATACCGACCTAGGGTCTGACTGCATATATAAAATATAAACACCAACCTCGGGCTAACAGGTAGAGAACGCATACCTCCTTGAGGAGGTCAACGGGAATCTCAACGGTAAAGTTTATACCAACTTGGTATTCTAACAATTCAACGTCTGGACTGTGCAGTGCGCCTGTCCCTTGTGTAAGGGCCCTCTGGCCTAAGAACCTGCTGGGGGTGATTGCCGTTCTTCTCCCACCTCTGCCTCCCCGGAGTCCTCACCCTCGCCCCCCCCCCCTCCCGCCGTGGGCTCTACTCCCCTGCCCACTTGGGGGGGAATTACTGCGTCCCTGTGTCGTGCCTTGCCAAAACTAGGTGCGGGGTGGTCCCTCCAGTTATTTACAGGTCGGGAGCTTGCCACCGTGTGCGGTTACTGGGGTTCCCCTTACCCCGGATCGTGCATTATAAGGGAGCCTTGCTATGAGGTGAGGGGGAGGTGCATGCAACGTCCCTTCAGCTTTCGGAAGGGCAAATTTACATAATGTGTAAACAGTGTGCCAATGTGCCTTAATGTACTGTGTAAGATATTTACATGTCTAATTCAAACTTCCCCCTGGTTTGTGGTAGGGTGAAGTGTACTGGCCGTCCCCGGTATATCATCCCCCATATCCCTGCGGAAGTTGCTGAGGAGTCCTGTGCTCCATCGGCTAAGTACCCTCCCCCCTCTATCATACACAATAAAACAATATAGTTACAGTCTAGCGGCCTTAATATGGAGGCGCAAGCTATCATTTGGTCTCCCAGGTACCCGTTCTTTTAAACACTGCGTTCCCGCCCTGGTCAATATTGTAGCTACAGTGACTGCCGCATACATAGCTATATAATACATTATCTGTGAGTCCAGCTAGTGTATGAAATGGCCGGCAGTTCTTAAATATGCAAACATAATATATACATATAAACCACAGTAACGTGTAGCAATCATTGGCATGTTAAATGTCCTATGGCCCCCCGGTCGCTGACCCTTTCCGGCTCCCGATCTCAGCAAAGCAATAACATGGCGGCTATTTCCTTCCCGCCAGGGAGATGACAAAATGGCCGGGAAGGTATTTTGGTAACATTTTATTTACTTCAAATCGCAGAGATTTAAAAACGCAATAGGTTCTCTAGGCATCATCTTTAATTCAGTTTGCTGGAGGGAACACTACACAATGACACGGTTTACACTGCTGTATGTGACGTCAGGGCGGTTGTTGTAGTTTAGCTGAATGACACTTCTAAGAAGCCATCTCTGTGCCAGTAAAGCACTGTTTATGGAGTTGCTGCCAGTCATTTTCCTATCCTCAGGTTTTTATTGAAACTTCTGTTTTTCAGTTGAACCCCCTTTTTTCCCTTCAAGATATTAAGCACTTATTTGGCTCCCTTTGCATATTCTTACTACGGACTCTGAGAACACAGTCCGCATTTCCCGGTGTGATTTGAAAACGACTGCTTTGTATGCCAAACTAACCAGTGGGATATCTTTTTTTTCAGTCTGACATAAGAGAAATCAGAGAAACCAGCCTAGGAGTTGTAGTTTGGCCTTTTGTTACACTTCTATGCAAAATGCTTTGTAAGCTGGCCTGTGATTTTACAATGTAGAAAAGATAATATAAAAAGATAAGAGTTGGGTCAATGAGGAATCTGACGTTTACGGTTGTAGATTAAGAATGATCAATGAATGGATTCATGAGAAAATGACGTTAAATTAACACTGAATTACACTTTATCTCCACATTTATGAGAAATTTAGATATCACAATAAACAGAAGAAATCTATCTGTAACATGCCACCAGTTTAGTGCTATAGATTGAGCATTATGCAAGTAGGAACACCTCACGAGACATTTATATTACTTTTATTTTTACAACCCCAATGCGTTCCAAAGTGCAATACAAAGGGTAAATTAACGGCAGACAGGAGTTTAAGACAGTACAACATTTGTTTTAAATGTCTGTTATACTCCTTATACAGTGCCGCAGACCATGTTGGTGCGCTGTACGTAATATTCTTTAGATACCTGCTTTCCTGTCCAAAGAGGATACGGTTTTAGGATTGCTGGTGGCAGAGTAATCACACGTCCTTTCTTATCAGTCAGTCCTCGGTATACCAGCTCCATGTATTGCTCTCTGGTGAAGAAACAGCCGCGGATGGTCATGCTGGTACCAGACACCATGTGATCTTGAATCAATCCTGCTAAGGGCGTCCCATCCTACCACAGAAGGGAATACAAAATAAAAATATAGGGAAGAAATGCATTAGAATAAGTATGTTAAAAGAAAAAAAAAATTTACCCTTATTCCTTATGCAGAAATGCTAACTTCAACCAATAGATAGGTGCCATGTCACCATGTAAACAGTAGCTTAGCGATGAGCAAGGAAAAGTGGAGGCCATTTTGAACCTCATAAAGAGCATTATACTAACTGTGGAAGTAAATGGGCTAAAGAATATAATTGGAAAGCAGCAAATAGCATAAATAATAAATAACCTAGTTCCTGAATGTTCCTAGAGACACCGTTGTAAGCAAATTTTAGGTCGGTGATAAGAACCTGTGTATTGTGAATTACTTGAACAGATGGGAGGCCACCATTTCACCATGTAAACAGGAGCTTAGCGATGAGCAAGGAAAAGTGGAGGCCATTTTGAACCACACAGAGAGCATTATACTAACTGTAAAAGCTATAGGACTAATGATAGGGGAGAAGCAAGTGGGGTGCTAATATTAAATACCTTATTTATACAGATTACATTACCAGATTAACAGACAGAATACATTCTCATATCCCTCTAGATTTACAGATTTTATTTTTAATAAAATGTAATTATTCCGCATAAAATATTTACTTATTATTTAAAGTAACATTTTTTGGAGATATTAATGTTCCACTAAGGAGTGTACATAAAAATGGAGTGCGGTCTCATACATTTTTGAAGATGCAGGATTATTTTATTATTTGTCCTCACCTGTGGCTAACGGAGAGACAATCTGCATAATTTAACCATAAATAGCTGAGCTACAATATTCTTGACATCAACTTATGTTATGTTTGTTTAAAATGTTTTAAGTTGGTTATCAACCTGTCATTAATAACAGTTTATGGAATAAACCCTGTTGTGTTTATTTCATAGGATAAAAACTTTTACTAGACCCAACAACGCTAGGCTCTTGGTACCTAGACCAAAGCCAAAACCCAACATAACAGGGGGGGCGTGGCCAGTCGTGCAACTGAGCAGACGTGTTTGCAGGGAGCTCCTGATAAACACACTGAAAAAAAAACCCAAAAAGCCACAAAAAACCTACAGCTCAACCCTATAACTAAGACAGTAGTGACACTGAACCCCCCAAGAGAGACATGGGGCGCAGGCACTGCTAATTACTGACATGGGAGGCATCTAAACTTCCAGACATCTGGAGGTCATTCGATAGGCCGCAGCGGACAACGCAGCCTAAGATGGCGCCTGCCAGACCTCGAGGATCCAGTGAGTCAGAGACATCCCCTGATGAAGAGGGTTCGACGACAACACAGGCACTCAGCAGAGTCTATCAGAGAGAGGACTCCGACTCAGACATGTCGCCCTCCACCAAGGGGGACATTAAAAGGCTCCTGCTCGAGCTCCGTGGGGTCTGGAAGAAGGACCTGGACGGGGTGCGTGGAGAGATGGGCGGCATCATGGCCAGATTGGGAGCAGTCGAGACAAGAGAGGAGGAAAGGAACAACAACCTCACAGAGACCCGAGCTAACATAGCGGATCTCTCCCAGCAGCTCCAGCGACTCACCCGGGCCATCACTACCATGGAGGCCAGGCACCGAAAGAAAACCATATGTATAAGAGGGGTGCCTGAGACGGTGGGACCGGAGTCAGTACTAGAGTTTTCCAATAAAATGGCCGCTGTGATGGAGGTGAGAGGAGAGGGACCTCTGCGTTTCGCATACGGAAGGCCGCAACAGCCCCTGTGGACGCCCCCAGGGACATCATCGCGGTCACCCGGAGCCCGGCAGTGAAGACAGGGATGCTGACCAGCTCACGAAGCACACCCCTCATAGCTGTGGAAAATTGCCAAGTGAGAATCTTCGACGACCTACCTTTCGCTGTCCTGCTGGAGAGACGCAGATTCATGCCGGTCACCAAACTCCTCAGAGACCACGGAGTCAGGTACAGGTGGGGCGCGTCGGGTACCCTGGTGGTACCACACGGAGAGGCAGTGTTAACGCTGTCCGCGGCGGAAGATCCGGCGGCCTTCCTGAAGAAGCTCCAATTACCACAGGTATCGCCTGCTGCACCCATGGAGCACCGGTCTTTACCAACCGACAATCACACCACCGAGAGGGAAGAAAACCCTGGCACAACGATGGCGAAATGGCGACCAATACATCAGCGCCCTCCATAGGTCAGGGGAGGCCGCTGCTAAGTTGCCTGACAGGCCATAGCAGAGACTCAACTGAGGCTTAAGCCCTACTGCGTAACACGAGACTAACTTTAATATTTGTTTGTTCTCCTCTTTCCTTTTTTTTTTGGGGGGGGGGGAGGGGGGGGATCTCACTATTTTGATCCCTCGGTTGATACTCCTGCGGCTGCACTAATTATTACACTTTTACGTTGTGTGTACTACTAGCATGCACTGTTTGCTAGCTCTTTTTTTTTTTTTATATGTCCTAATATTGTGTTAATATTGGCTCCAACAAGAGAGGTTACCGTACATGACTAAAATGTTTATTATAACCCCACATGAGTAACTAACAAGTGCTATTAACATGTGACTTAACCCCATAATAGTTACTTACATATTCTACTGCAATGCCTTATACAAAATTCATTGGAGCTACATACAAGTGCTATTAACATGTTTATTTTAACACCACATGAGCTGCAAATCTGTTCTACCACTATGTTTATTTAAACATTATAAAAGTTACTTACATGTTTTAGCAATAAGTACATATTACATTCACACGAGCCGCTAATGCCCTACCAATGTGTGTTACTTCTAGCATCACGAGAGTCACTAGCATGAAGTGCCACTATAGTTATCTTTTAAACTTATAAGGGCAGTCATTATGCTTCAGACCCTACAGGACTCGCTACAGAGGTACCCCATATTGCCCGTTATGAGCCCGCTTAGGCTGCTGACATATCGTACTAACCTGACGGTCGCAAGCCATCATGGCCTGTCGGAGAGTTAAAACCATAAAGTACACCCTAAGCTCGCCAGAACAACTAGCACGCTACACCAATCTAATTACCCCCTCAAGTGATGTTAGCGGGTTATATCACATTGGGAACTTTTAACCCCCACGGGCGACTGGTACGCCACATCAATGTGATAGCCACGTCATATTATACATTTTACACCCACAGGAACAGCTGACGTGAGATACTTACTAGTGTGTGCTTTGCCTTCTGTTTTATCTATACACTTCTTACTTCTTTCACCCACTTGAGATGTTAACGCGACTCACCAAGATTGTCTCATGTATATTACTACTTAATACTGTGTTTAATCCTTATTTTTATGCATTGGATGACTGTATATTACTATTAAAACCAGTGGAGATTCTTCCACAACAAAAATAAAGAATTTAAAAAAAAAAAAACAAAAAAAAAAAACAACATAACAAAACACACAACACAGATGGGCTTAACCTTTTTTTTTTTTTAAAAAAATTGTGTAAAAATACTGCAGATAAACTGTGGGCAAATACCTTCGGCACCAAGTACTGTTCATCGGTACAGGCGATTGTGTACGCTTCGGCACGCCCCAGTTCACCCTGAGGAAAGTGAGCGTTCATTTCATCACCATCAAAGTCAGCATTGTATGCCTTACAGTTGGCGTAGTGCAGCCTTAACACCTTCTCCCCAGGCAGGATTCGGGCTTTGTGAGCTTGGATAGATGGTCTGTGCAAGGTAGGTTGCCGATTCAACAGCAGCACATCCCCATTTCTAACATGACGACATACCTGTGGCCATTAGGAGGAAGATGAAAGTCAGGCAAGAAGACAATACCTAATAGAAGTTCTAAAATGCAGAGTGAGCATTAACGATATTGTTGTCTAAGCTATCCTGTTTCCAATTAAGAGCTAAATCTCCTGCCAGTGCTGGGTATGATTTTCCAAGAGCCAATATTTCAAGAGTTATTTTCATTTGCTAGATTTATGGATTGGAAACAGGACATATAATAGACGTTTGATTTAATTTTACAGTACTTAGCAAAGCAAAAAATAATACGAAAAAAAAAACAATTTGAAATAAAAACAGTATCGGCGCTTAGTTGATATACCCCTATTCTTTGCTTAGGGGTCAACAAGATAAATATATTAAATAAAGAGTCCTGATTCCAATCTTAATGGAGTGCTTTCAAATGTCCGCAGGGATTTGATAGTTGTAACAGTAATTGATGTGAAAATACTTTGTCTCTATATGTATCCAACCTTTAATAAAAAAGATACTGACATAGCGTAATACAGTTACAATATTTTATTTCCCATACGACAATCCCCCCCCATAAGAAGAACTCTTACAATAAAGAATGGTGAAACTTATTTCTAAGATTCAGGATAAAAGCGTTGAAATGCAGAGTATTAGTTGGTAGATAAAAGATTACCGCTCCGTGGATGTTAGTTCCAGACCGGTCCTGTGCACTCGGATCGATCCTCACTGAGACGCCAACTAACCAGTATTACTGCAGTCTCTCCAAATTAAAAAACCCCGCCAGAAACACGATCCACGTGTTTCGCTCGTTCAAACGAGCTTTCTCAAGATACAGTGTTCTGGGGGATTGTGGTTACATATATATCTCTATCAATTAAGGAATTAAAAATTAGAAAATCATCTGGTGCATTTAAATCTTCTATTTAACTATGTATTCTCTGATTATTACTGTATTTTCAGTCTCATAGCAGTATGTCATTATTTTGTTTTGATTAGTATAGATATACACAATTAAAACATAAATTATACAGCATAAATCAATCTCTAAACATCGTGGATGGTTAATCCTGACAAACAATTCGAATCAACATAATCTTATGTGATTAGTGGAACAATTAGGTTCCAATGTTTTATGCATTAAAAATTAAACATTTTGTGTTTCTCTTTTTTTCCATCAATTGAAACATAATAAAGACACCAGTGTGTCCTAGACCGGTTTCTAAATATAGTAAGTGATGAAACAATCATGTAAATATACATAATTAAAGCATGAGTTGTAAAACTTAAAGGACCACTCTAGGCACCCAGACCACTTCAGCTTAATGAAGTGGTCTGGGTGCCAGGTCCAGCTAGCTTTTACCCTTTTTTTTATATGTAAACTAGTAGGTCCACCTTTTGGGGCCATTCTAGAATATTCATCTACAATTACTAAGAAAAAATATAAAATAAAGGAATGTATAACTTGCAACTCCAAACAGATCATTTATTTATTGAGCTGTACTTGCCAGGAAAACGGATTGTTTTCCTGGCACTGGAGTTTCCCTTTAAGGGATGTCTGCACACATCTATTATCAGAAGTATCTAAAGATAAAAATATTGTATTATCTCAACGGTTATCTCTTATGGCTGTGAACAGTATTTGGAAATAAGAGGCAATGTGAAATGGAAACTGTTGATAAAATAGATTGTTTATTTTTCACTGCACTAAAGATCGGAGCTTAATTGCTCTGCTAGATATATATGAGACCGGGCTGATGTAAAGAGCCTGTCATATTTAACCACTCACTATATTTTAAAATTCATCTAGGATATACTAATTTATGACTGATGTTTTTAATTATGTTTGAACTGATGAAAAATTAGAGGAACAGGAATGTTAAACCCCAAGCAGCTCGGGGCGTGGCCTAGCAGCGGAGCGGAATGGCTGCCTAATCTCTGAGCTCCTCCGTGCTCGCCCTGCAAATCACTAGAAAGCTGCCCCAAACGCAAATATGGGGAAACACACTAAGACTGGGGGTACCCCCAAACCATCGGGCACCCGCCCACCTGCAATCCAGGCGTCGGTCAGGCAATATATGACCACACAGCCGGACCCATCATCCCAGGCCTCCGCTGAGGCCTTCCTGTACTCGGAGGCCTCATCCATGAGCCCGAACTCCCAGGTCGGCGAAGCGAGCGGAGAGGCCACAGATCACCCACCGGCAGACTGGAGTGCCCTGCTGAGAGCATTGCCCACCAGAGCCGACTTGACCCAAGCCACATCAGCCCTCCATGCCTCGATCCGGGCCGACCTCCAACTGATGAGAGCAGACATGCAAGGTATGGCAGACCGCATGGCACGGCTGGAAGAGGAACAAGACAACCTCACCGTGGCCCACACAACCACAGAGTCCACGCTTCATGGCCACACTGCCCACTTGCAAGCCATGGCTCGCCATGTCGAAGATCTCGACAACAGGGGCCGCAGAAACAACCTGCGGATCCGAGGCCTACCTGAAGGCGAAGAACCCTCAACCCGGCTCACTGACACACTTACCATCTTATTTAACGACCTCCTGGGCCGTCCTGCGGACACACCGATCGATTTTGTCCGAGCACACAGGGCACTAAGACCCAGAGGCCCTGAAGGAGCGCCGCCGAGGGACATAATATGCTGCTTAACTATTTTCTCCCTCAAAGAAGACATACTACAGGCGGCTCGCAATGCGGGACCCATCACTCATGAGGATCACCCTATCCAAATATTTCCTGATCTTTGCCCGGCTACATTGGGCCACCGCAGGGCTCTGAAACCCCTCACTCGAGCCCTGACAGCACAGAAGGTGAGATATCGATGGACTTTCCCGACCGGCCTAACTGCTCACACTCCTAGCGGTCCCATGCCGGTACGCAATCAACAGGATCTACGGGATCTCACTGTCGAGCTCCAGCTATCACCCTTAAACATGACTTGGCCTGACCCGCTAGACTTCTACACTAGCCCACCCAGGCCGGCACGAGACGACCCGCTGCCACTAAGAAGAACCAGATCCAGAATGGAGACGGCACGACCAGCCGGCAACCCCCGTTGAGTTCCGCGGCTCCTGAGAGACTGAGAGACCCACCGATCGGGGTATCTGCCTATAGACTATAACCTGCTGGGGAGCTTGACATAAGGTACCTCTCTAACCACACCGAACTGCCAGACCCCCTCTTTTGTTTCACTTTTGGGCGGGGGGCTTGAACGGGGGATTTGACGACCCAGCGGCCTACGCTATGCTCCGACCACCACTCCGACAGGGAACATACTCTTAACCAGCCGAGCTGCCGTAAGGGGACTGACTCTGCCACACCACCAAACACGGGCCACAGAGACGTGGGGACTCGATGCCACCGACACATCTTGAGAACACTGGTAACGGAGACATTGAGCCTTTGTCGGAGGGCCCAACCTCTCCCTTCCTAGAAGTGGATGGGTATTTAGGATGAGGAAGGGTAGGCAAGAGAGGGACACAGCCACCACACACACGCTTGCCGCTAGAGCTCAGGGCCACATCACGACACACCACCTAACTAGACACGCCATGAAGCTCACACACACACACACGACTCATAAGGCTTGACGCCTGGTTCGCACGTCACACACAAATTTCAAGATACCCCACTCACAAGACCACGGATAACCTAGGGGCTAGAGCACTCTTTGGGCGGGGCGGGTAGGGGGACGCTAGAGGGGCCTTCCACGTGGGAGTTTTTGTCACCGCTATAGGTGACCCCGCGGGGAAACATCCCCCCCCGTCTTTCTCTTTCTTTTTTGTTTCTCCCCTCTCTGAACCGGGACCCCGGAGAGGGACCGTGTACTCCAGAGAGACATTTTGTAGCCAGTAGGCCACGTTCCCACCTGGCCGGGGTGTCAGGAAGAAAGGCAAGGGGACTCGACCGAACCGCTAGTACGGACGGGACGACTCCACCTCTGCCTACACCCGAGCCATTACTTTATATATTGTTGTTTATTGTTTGACTTGTGTTTATTTTATTTTGTCTCTGCACCTACTCCTAGGCACTAAAAGTCCGGCTGTGGTGTCCGCGAGGGGACTCGGGAAGGGGCCTCACCAGGGACCTCCCTTCCAGGTAATACTCTCTCCCTACACCCCTGAAACGCACCTCCCCTGAACCCACCCAACACTTGGGTAGTAGCACAGCCCGTAGGCCCACCACTTATTTGTCCCTATTACCCCTGACAGAGAGGTCAACCGGAGTCACGCCATGCAGACCCCGAAACCGCTAGCTAGGGCAGACATCAACATTATCTCTATTAATGCCAAGGGCCTCAACCAACCTGAAAAACGATCACAGGCGCTCCGCCACTTCCACAGCCAAAGAGCCCACATAGTATTTATACAGGAGACCCATTTTAAGGAAGGTCTGACACCTAGAATGACTGACAAAAGGTTTGCCCAATGCTACCTCAGCAACAACCCCATAGGGAAATCCAAAGGTACAGCCATCCTCCTTCATAAATCCCTACATTTTACACCTACAGCAACCCTGAAAGATGACTGGGGCAGGTTTATATGCGTTAAGGGAACGATAGCCGACCGTACATACACGCTAGCCAACCTGTATGCTCCTAACACTGCTCAACACCGTTTCATGACTAGATCGCTGAAAGCCATCATGGCCTTCACGGAAGGTTGTCTGATCATGGGGGGAGACCTTAATGTGGCCCTACAACCAAGCCTAGACACATCTGCGGGCACCTCGACGATACCCAGACATGTGTTGACTACTATCAACAAAACCCTTAGAGACCAACGCCTGACAGACTGCTGGAGGGCGATACACCCTGACGACAGAGACTTCACCTTCTACTCCAATCCAAACAAGACGTACTCCAGACTGGACTACTTTTTCATGCAACACTGCCACCTGACAGATGTTAAGACAGTGACGATTGGAACCGCGACATGGTCAGACCATGCACCACTCACCATGATGCTGACATCTCCCCTCTACAAACCGACGTGCAGCAACTGACGACTGAACAAAGCCTTACTTAATGACCTAACAGTAACCACAGAATCCCGAACCAAACTTACTCAATACTTCACAGACAACGTTACCCCAGACGTGACACCCCTCTGTGTGTGGGAGGCCCACAAATGCGTTATACGAGGCTACTTCATAGCTAAAAGCGCAGCCATGAAAAAGGAAAAGGCTGCTAGAATGGCGACCATAATCGCGGATATACAGGTGGTGGAGGCCAGACACAAACTAACACGGCTCCAGAGCGATGGTGCCAAGATACTGACACTACGCAAGGAATTGGCATCCATCATGAACGTAAACCACCAAAGGGCACACCTGCGCACCAAAGCTTTCTTTCATACACACGCCAACAAATGCGGGGCCTTGTTGGCCCATATGATCGCCAAAAAGAGAGCAGAATCCTACATACCTAAAATTTGCGACAAAGACGGACGACTGAAACAACTCCCGGGGGACATGGCAGAGACTATACGGGAATACTACGCGGGGCTTTATGCCATACACCCCGACAGGGAGCCACCGCGTCCGGGAGACATCCTACCAGAGACCAGACAATACCTACACACACGCATGCATAAACGACTTCCCCGGGAAGTCACGAGTGCCCTTGACGAACCGATCACACCACACGAGCTGGCCTGGGCCATAAAAGAGTCGAAATTGGGCAAATGCCCGGGCCCTGACAGTCTACCCACTAGATACTATAAAAAGTTTGCTGACGTATTATCCCCACACCTCCTGACTGCTCTTAACGCCCTACGGGACGGAACCAGCATACCCACACAGACTCTAGCGGCCAACATCTCCCTAATCCCGAAGGAAGGTAAAAACCCGGAACTCTGTGCAAGCTACAGACCTATCTCCCTGCTAAATTGTGACCTTAAACTCTTCACAAAAATCCTAGCCCGCAGAATACAAACCTACCTCCCTGATCTCATACATAGGGACCAAGCAGGGTTCACGCCCCAGAGGGAAGCGAGAGACAACACCATCAGGACACTCGATCTCATTCACAGGGCACAATGCAGTCGGGAAGGCCTCCTCTTGCTCTCCACAGATGCGGAGAAGGCCTTCGACCGCATAGATTGGGGCTTCATGCTAGCAGTACTAGAAGCAATAGGTCTGGGCCCGCATATGATGAGCTGGATACGAGCCCTGTACTCTAAGCCCACAGCAAGGGTATGCGTGAACGGGTTGTTCACGAACCCGTTCCCCATTCGGAATAGCACGAGACAGGGATGCCCTTTGTCCCCACTGCTGTTTGTACTGGCACTGGAGCCCTTTCTTAACTCTGTCCGGGACAACCCGGCCATTCGAGGGATGCAAATTGGGCGGACGAGACACGTAGTGGCTGCCTTTGCAGATGATCTGCTGTTTTATGTCACCCAGCCTGAAACGTCAATGCCAGCAATCATGGCAGAGTTCCAGCTCTACGGCCAACTATCGAACTTCAAAATTAACCTTTCCAAATCTTCAGTTCTGAATGTCTCGATCCCACCCAGTAGAGTAGAAGCCCTGAAACACACACTCCCATTCCAATGGTCTGACACCACAATAAGATACTTAGGCACCTCCATACCAAGAGACCTGGCACAAATATACACCGCTAACTTTCAACCCCTCCTGACCACAATACGCAGAGACCTGGAGGAATGGACTAAAGTCTGTCTTTCCTGGTTTGGACGCATTGGAGTATTGAAAATGAACATTCTACCCAGGCTGCTCTACCTGTTCCAGACACTACCGATCCACATACCCGAGGCATATTTCTCAACGCTGCGCTCCATGGCACTCAGATTTACATGGCACAACCTGCAGGCACGGGTCAAACACGACACACTCACGCTACCAAAACGGAAGGGTGGCCTGGCCCTCCCAGACTTCCAGGTCTACTACAAAGCAACCCATCTCCAGATGGTGATGGAATGGTCCAAATCGGAGGTTCACAAATTGTGGAAGGAAATAGAGTCAGACCAGATAACCAGACCGATAGGGCGCTTACCGTGGCTAGACCACCACCAGGGCAGACAGCTGGCTAACCCACACCCACTAATTAGAGCGACCTTAATGGTTTGGCATAAAGTGGGGACACCCTCCTCCCTCACCACACCCATTTCCCCACTCCTCCCCCTGACACATAATGACGCTTTCCCACCCGGACTAGACGCAGGCCCGTTTCAACAAATGCTAGGAAACTCGCTACCTAGACTCTGCCACGCTACCACCAACGGCACGATACGGACTCTTGAGTCCCTGTTGCCCGTGGAGATACCAACGTTCATGATGCAGTTCAGATACAAACAACTATTAGCCTACCTACTAATAATCACCAGGGACGTTCACGCACACAGGCCACTCACAGACTTTGAAAGGCTCTGCCACGACCCAAGCCCTCTGGCCAGGGGGCTTTCCACACTCTATGGCCTCCTCATGGACGCAAAGAGACTTCCCCCACCGAGCTTCATGAGTAAATGGGAAATTGACCTGGGAATCACACTCTCGCCAACCCAATGGGAAAAGATCTGTACCCTTTCCCTTCACTGTGCAACATCCAGTGGCATACAAGAAACGGCCTATAAGGTACTATCCCGCTGGTACCGCACGCCACTGGTCACCCATTCCTACGACCCAACTGTCACCAACAACTGTTGGAGATGTGAGAAAGCTCTAGGCACTCTCTTCCATATCTGGTGGACATGCCCCTTGATACAACCCTACTGGGCAGCGATCCACACGATCATCACGAAATTTTCTGATACTCCACCACAACTGGACCCAGCAGCCTTCCTCCTACACCACACCTCCACCCGTAGCTCAACTTATAAAAAATCCCTTACGATCAGGATATTAAACACAGCTAAGAGCCTAATTCCCTTATACTGGAAACAAAAAACCCCACTACCTGTGTCTGTCTGGTTTAAACGCATGGAAGAGCTCAGGGCGCTAGAGGAACTTATCTCACACGCAGAGGGGAGAGAACAGTCGTATATGACGACCTGGACACACTGGATACTGACTACGACGAAACACGACTTCCAGACACTTCTCACAGACTGAGTAGACATCAGTGGGAACACAGCCCGAGACGATGGGTAGAGGTGACAGGGAATGACCGCAAAGACAGCGCACGTCATACATGGAGCCACCACAGACAGAGACTAACGCGACAGACTTAGCCCTGACGGGGACAAAGGGCCACACAGACCCATTGGGCAGGGATGACGCTTCCCCAAACGCTGAAGATTCCCCCCCCCCCCCCCCCCTGTTTTCTCATCTCCCCTCCCCTTCCCTTCCCTTCCCCCCCCCCCTGTTTTCTCATCTCCCCTCCCCTTCCCTTCCCTTCCCCCCCCCCCCCCCCCCCTGTTTTCTCATCTCCCCTCCCCTTCCCTTCCCTTCCCCCCCCCCCCCCCGAATTCGAATTGTTTGTCAGGATTAACCATCCACGATGTTTAGAGATTGATTTATGCTGTATAATTTATGTTTTAATTGTGTATATCTATACTAATCAAAACAAAATAATGACATACTGCTATGAGACTGAAAATACAGTAATAATCAGAGAATACATAGTTAAATAGAAGATTGAAATGCACCAGATGATTTTCTAATTTTTAATTCCTTAATTGATAGAGATATATATGTAACCACAATCCCCCAGAACACTGTATCTTGAGAAAGCTCGTTTGAACGAGCGAAGCGCGTGGATCGTGTTTCTGGCGGGGGTTTTTTAATTTGGAGAGACAGCAGTAATACTGGTTAGTTGGCGTCTCAGTGAGGATCGATCCGAGTGCACAGGACCGGTCTGGAACTAACATCCACGGAGCGGTAATCTTTTATCTACCAACTAATACTCTGCATTTCAACGCTTTTATCGTGAACCTTAGAAATAAGTTTCACCATTCTTTATTGTAAGAGTTCTTCTTATGGGGGGGGATTGTCGTATGGGAAATAAAATATTGTAACTGTATTACGCTATGTCAGTATCTTTTTTATTATAGGTTGGATACATATAGAGACAAAGTATTTTCACATCAATTACTGTTAAAACTATCAAATCCCTGCGGACATTTGAAAGCACTCCATTAAGATTGGAATCAGGACTCTTTATTTAATATATTTATCTTGTTGACCCCTCAGCAAAGAATAGGGGTATATCAACTAAGCGCTGATACTGTTTTTATTTCAATTTGTGTCGTGTATGAGGTTTTAAAACTTGGGAAGGTTTTTAATGTAACTAGCAGCTTCGTATATCAATTTTTTCTTGTGGATGATTGTAATTTGAAGCACTTGCTTAGAAAACCCACTATACTACTGATATTTACTTGCGCTCTCTATAACCTGTTTTTTTTTTCACAAAACATAATTTAATCATCCACTCAACAAACTTAATCTACCTAACCTGCCCTGACGAGCCACAGTGCTGCTTAAATGGTAAATTGGTTTCCAAAAATAAACCGTGGGGAGTTTGTTCCTTTAATGGCAAGCTGCAGAAAACTGAGAATCAAATTGCAAAATTTAGGTTAAAAAAGCCAAAGTTGGCACTAAAGAAAGGTGGAGGTTTTTTTTTGGCCAAATGAGCCATTTTAGCAGAAACGGGGTTTATTTTTCAATTCACCATAATTCACTGTTTAGTGCCATTAGCATGAAAGCAGGCACTTGTGTTCAAGACAGCCACGATACCCATTTACATTACAAGCAAAATCAACACAGGGGATTTTATAGAAGGTTTGCTGCAATGTGGGCCTATATGGTATAACGGAGTCCCTATGTTTGTTGCTAGGATGGAATTTTGTAGGATTTAAAACTATATAATTTGTGCGTGCTGCTCCTTAATCTGTATTTTGTATATATTTTGGTCTTTATGGCAGAACCACTACTTAGAAATGCATGTTCCTCGTGTGCCCCCAATTCCCTTGTATCCCCCTACTCTAGATTTATGCTTTCTGACAGACAGATAAAGGTCGGAGCGCCAGGTCCCTATTCTGGGTTGCAATGTGTGGCTTGTGCTGGTACTTCTGGCGTCCAGTCCAATAATAAAGGGGTGAACTCATTAACAGCTCATTATTAGAATGTTAGAAAAAATATCAAAGGCTTCTCCAATTATACAATACACTCACACAGAAAACCACTCACACGCTAATGGAAAACCCCTTTCAACCCTAGTATTTTTTCCCTTTAATCATTTTACATTTTGCAGACTTTATATTTACATCAAACTATTGCAGCAATGTGCTCTGGTAGCTTCTAAGCCTATACATTGGAAAGTCAGATGCTTACAATTTTAGCTGCCATTTTCTGCGTGCCAGTGGAAGGTGTGAGGAGCTGCTTAGCTATGGCCTCCCTTTGGCTGGGGTTAGTAGGATTTAGAATTGTACGAGTGCCGTCCTCATTAATCACCATGGAGGCTCCCGGATGCACATTGGGCCCATTGATCACAAACTGCCGCAATTCATGCACATTCCACGGAGTGACGGGCTGGGGATAAGTCAGCTTAGTTGCAAATACCTGGAAAAATGTGAGGGGGGAAAAAAATTAAAATATTAGCATAAGAAGAATACGAAAAGTGTATACTGATTGGAAATGTCAAAGGCTACAAACACTGCAGGTTTATGATAGCAACCAAAACAGATGATTATTTCTGTTTAACATGCCATCCTTATTCCGT